>NW_027468881.1:41140256-41147756 GCF_046254945.1 Alosa pseudoharengus | reverse complement strand
TGTGTGTGTGTGTGTGTGGAGAGTATACTGTAGTATGAATATGGTGTGTGTGTGTGTGTGTGTGTATAGAATATAGTATGAATATGGTATGTGTGTGTGTGTGTGTGTGTGTGTAGAATATAGTATGAATATGGTGTGTGTGTGTGGAGAGTATACTGTAGTATGAATATGGTGTGTGTGTGTGTGTGTGTGTGTGGAGAGTATACTGTAGTATGAATATGGTGTGTGTGTGTGTGTGTGTGGAGAGTATACTGTAGTATGAATATGGTGTGTGTGTGTGTGTGTGTGTGTGTGGAGAGTATACTGTAGTATGAATATGGTGTGTGTGTGTGTGTGTGTGTGTGTGTGTGGAGAGTATACTGTAGTATGAATATGGTGTGTGTGTGTGTGTGTGTGTGTGTGTGTGTGTGGAGAGTATACTGTAGTATGAATATGGTGTGTGTGTGTGTGTGTGTGTGTGTGGAGAGTATACTGTAGTATGAATATGGTGTGTGTGTGTGTGTGTGTGTGTGGAGAGTATACTGTAGTATGAATATGGTGTGTGTGTGTGTGTGTGTGTGGAGAGTATACTGTAGTATGAATATGGTGTGTGTGTGTGTGTGTGTGTGTGTGTGTGTGTGTGTGTGTGGAGAGGGGGGTCATGTGGGAGTGAGTACCAAAAAGACAAACACACTGATCCTTTACGTACATACATTTCTGTCTCTGTGAGAGAGTATGCGGTGAGTGGGCTCTGTGTGTGTGTGTGTATGTGTGTGTGTGTGTGTGTGAGGTAGACTGTTGTCAATCACAGTCTATTGGTAAGCAGCTGAGGCTCCATGGAGAATGCTTTGTTAGCGTCAAATTGAGTGCTGGTGGCTAAAGTAGCAGCCTTGAATGGTAATGTGCGGAATAGGCCTGTGGAATCGTCTCACAACTACTCGCAATTCACACACAAATAAATCTGTCTTTGCTCCATACGCTTTATAGTAAACATCCAATCCAACTGATCCACCTTGTCTACCTTGCCATTCATAGCCTTCATTGCTGTCGAAAGCAAATTTCGCTTTCGAATTTCGCTATTTACCTCACAGTAGATGTTTGTACTTCAACTTCCATTCAAAAACACACACACACACACACACACACAGATTTGCCCATAATCACTGAGACACATATTAGAAATCACAGACATAGTTGCTCCTGCATGTATTCCTGGCCCTAATAAAGATGCATTAGCTCATAACGCAGGAAGGTTGGAGTAGCGCACGCTTGCTCATCGCTACTCACTTAGCCGCGCAGCGCACCCAGCGCTGAGCGCAGAGACACACTTAGCCACACCGCACCGCACCGCACCGCACCGCACCGCACCACACCACACCACACCGCACCGCACCACACCGCACCACACCGCACCACACCGCACCGCACGCTTGCTCACCACACCACACCGCACCGCACCGCACCGCACCACACCACACCGCACGCTTGCTCACCACACCACACCGCACCACACCGCACCACACCACACCACACCACACCACACCACACCGCACGCTTGCTCACCACACCACACCGCACCGCACCACACCACACCGCACCGCACCACACCACACCGCACCACACCACACCACACCACACCTGACCGCACCACACCTGACCGCACCGCACCGCACCACATCACACTGCACCACACCGCACCGCACCGCACCACACCGCACCGCACGCTTGCTCACCACACCGCACCGCACGCTTGCTCACCACACCGCACCGCACCGCACCACACCACACCACACCGCACGCTTGCTCACCACACCACACCGCACCACACCACACCGCACCGCACCACACCACACCACACCACACCGCACGCTTGCTCACCACACCGCACCGCACCGCACCACACCACACCACACCGCACGCTTGCTCACCACACCACACCGCACCGCACCGCACCGCACCGCATCACACCGCACCACACCACACCACACCTGACCGCACCGCACCGCACCACATCACACCGCACCACACCGCACCACACCGCACCGCACGCTTGCATGCGGCGCCCAGCGCTGAGACACTGCAAATCTCACATTCCATCTCCCAACAGTCACATGACAGAGGATCGTGCTGGTTGCTGGTGACACCATAAGCAATAAGCAACTGATGAGCAGACCCAACACAGATAACACCCAGTTCCACTCTCCCCCAGCTAATTGGCCAGCAGGTTTCCTTATTGGAGCCCGACACATCAGCTGTAATGTGTGGGCCAGCTACCTCTGTGCTGTGAGAAAATGAGCCTTTATCAGCCCCCGAGGGCCTCCGTCGTGCATTTATCAGGCAGCCGAACACCTCCACTGTAAATCTCTCCGATAGCACAGCCACAATATGCTCCAGTGGAAGGCAATATCTTCTGCTAGACACATAACTATGTTTCTGGTTGTGGACAAGCTTGGGTGTGTGTTTTGTGTGCGCATGTGTGTGCATGTATACAGTATGTGTGAGTGACAGTGAGTGGGAGTGTGTGTTTGTATATGTGTGTGATTGAAAGTGTGTGTGTGTGTGTGTGTGTGTGTGTGTACGTGTATGTATATTTCAACTTCTATTCCAATTTATGTTCACTTATAGAGCGCCAAAACATTACACATGTCTCATGGCGCTTTACAGATTGTTTAAACATTCAGTGAGAGCCCATGGGTAACAGGTGCGAGGAAAAACTCCCTAGAATTGGAGATACATATAGGAAGAAACCTCGAACAGATCCACGACTCAAGGGCCTGACCCATCTGCCTAGGGTCAGTTACAGAGCAGTAAGGTCTGTATACATGATAAGTGAGAGGTTAGTTAGGTGTAGAGAATAGAACATGGTATTTAGAGCCACCTGAGGTGTATGTTACTAAGAGGTGGGATGGTTACATATCCAGTATGATAATGCATGAATCCTATTTAGTGTCAGAAAGTTCAAATAGTCCAGTGTAGGGAATGAATTGTCCATAGGGATTAGGAGTTGTCGTAGGGCAAGTAGTGGGTCCATAGGGATTAGGAGTTGTCGTAGGGCACGTAGTGGGTCACTAGGCTGCTCGGGCCAGGAGTCCGGGTAAGGGGACAGCAACAGGCGATGGTAGAGCAGTCATAGGGATGGGTCATCAGGTGCGATGAGCTTGTATGGTGTAACACATGACAGCCCTATACTATAGCAGCATAACTAAGGCATTGTGAGGGTGTATATGTGTGTGAGTGAAAGTGTGTGTGTTTGTGTGTGTGTCTACGTGTATGTATATGTGTGTGAGTGAAAGTGTGTGTGTGTGTGTACAGTATGTGTACCAGAGTTTCCGCTAGAAAAAAATGGTGCCGGTCAAAGTGACCGGCAGAGGTTTCGTTTTCCGGACATTTTGATGATATGCCGGTCAAATATCCTATTATCCCTTCTTAATTAGTCAAATTGAGGAAAACTGGAGACAGGCTATGTAGCTTAAAGAATGACATAATCAGGCTGTATAGAATGCAACATGTTTATTAGCCTAGCTTAAACATGCCTAACAAGATCTAGCCAGTAGCCTATCTCTTCATGGACAGCAAGAGTCCGCTTCGTTCGTTGTTTTAAAAAGACTAGGCTACTGTACATTGTTTGTTGCTGCTACCCACGTTATCTCCAGTGGTGACTGTTTAACTTACACAGATGCGCACACACAAGAATGAGCGCTCAGTCGCTCACACCACTACCCCCTAATGCTATGCCTCTTTATTTGATAACAATAATTTAAGAAATGTTTTCTATTCTGGGAAATGTTTAGCTTCTTTTTCTTTCGGCCGCGGTTTAATGATACTGTTTAATTGTGCCAGAAATTATCCGCGGACCAGTAATTGCCTCGTCGAGGAGGCCCTAACCCTGCAGATCATAGACAGAGAACGCATAGGCCTACTGTATGCTTTGGGTAAAGAACACTTTGCCTGTCCAGTGTACACGGAGAATGACAGTGTCTTGGAGCGGCCGCACCCCCCGCAACACCACTTCCAATGTCACTGATTCCGACAGATACCGGACAACGGAAACCCTGATGTGTACGTGTATGTACTGTATATGTGTGTGAGTGAAAGTGTGTGTGTGTACGTGTACAGTATGTATATGTGTGTGTGTGTGTGTGTACGTGTATGTATGTGTGTGAGTGAAAGTGTGTTTGTGTGTGTGTACTGTACGTGTATGTATATGTGTGTGAGTGAAAGTGTGTGTGTGTGTGTGTGTGTGTATGTTTATGTGTGTGAGTGAAAGTGTGTGTGTGTGTGTGTGTGTGTGTGTGTGTGTGTATGTTTATGTGTGTGAGTGAGAGTGTGTGTGTGTGTGTGTGTGTGTGTGTATGTTTATGTGTGTGAGTCAGAGGCGCACCTTGTCAACAGGCAAACCAGGCAACTGCTTGGAGCCCCGAGCCGCTAGGGGTCCCCGACCTGGTCTCAGCGCGTTTGCCGGTGGGTCAAGCGAGAATTTCGTCCATAGAGATTGAATGGTGTATTTTGCGTGCTCCTGCCCTGTTGTACAAACAGTAGGCTACATCTGTACATATGTAGGCCCTATGGTATGGCCTTATAAACAGCGGATCTGTGTTCAAAAAAGTTCAAAGAATCTGCACATATTTAGGCAACTGTGGTAAACGTCAATTGAGGGTGCAGTGATGACGGATCAACATCGGATTTTGGCATTTAGCCTATGAAGCTATAGTAGGCTAATGTTAATTGGCAGAAAGATTGAACATGGTTTGCTACATCTATACGACAGTAAACTTCAGCTAGCTAGCGGCAGTTATAACTAGTGAGATGGTTAACATTATGTTTGTATTAGGGCTGTCAGCCATAACATGTTGATCACGATTTGTTAGATTGCCCGATTGACGCAAAGTGCGTCAAAAAACACACCCTTTCTTCTTTGTTACATTGCTCCGGAACTGTTCATTGCAGCGAGATAAAAACTTTTATTGTGTGACAGAGCAGAAGTGGGGCTTTCCAACGAGACTACGCACGTGTCTGTACGATCAAGTATGAAAATAAAAGAAAATCATGAAATTAAATCAAATTGCATCATATTTACAGTCTATACTTCTCTGCGTTCACCTGCTCACCCATTACTGTCGTTTGAATTACTCGCAAACCCGTGATCGCATAGATATGGCAAGCATATCAGATTAAAGAGGAGACACAGGGCTATCCACTAGTACCATGAATATCGATCCTTTTGACTTATAAAAACAGACGAAGTAACTGCAAAATAATGTCATGTACACAAACCAACGCTGCACACCCATTACTCTTGTTTGACTTACTCGCGGACCCGTGATCGGATAGATATGCCACGTACGTCAGATGAAAGAGGATCATTTGATATCAAGTACATCCTTCTGGGTTATAAAACAGACGGCAAAATAACTGAAAATAACAAAATAACTTCATATAGCTGGACTTACCCCACGTTTACGATTTTTTTGTCTGTTTTTGTGGCAAAGCATGTTTATAATCCAACGCTATCGTGTGTTTCTCTATGGCAAAGCATGTTCATAATTCGTTTTTGAGATCCTAGCAAATTCCTGCATGACATCCAATTCAAGGCTCACATTGCATCCCAATTTGTTCAACAAAGAAACCCCTCTTTTGCCTCTACTTTGTTCATGGCAATGCAGTAAAAAAGATGTTGTAGAGAATCATTATGAGTGCATACACCATGCACTCAAAATTATATTTTGTGAGATACATGTCAAAATATAAGAATTTTTATAATACGCTTTTTGTATTTTTATTATTTAACATAATAACCTAATAGTAATATAACATAATGGTGATAACACTTGTCGGTAGGGCCCCCTTGGAATTTTTGCTTGGGGCCCCCACAGACCCTAGAATCGCCTCTGGTGTGAGTGAGTGTGTGTATGTGTGTGTGTGTGTGTGTGTATGTTTATGTGTGTGAGTGAAAGTGTGTGTGTGTGTGAGTGTGTGTATGTTTATGTGTGTGAGTGAGAGTGTGTGTGTGAGTGAGTGTGTGTGTGTGTGTGTGTGTGTGTGTATGTTTATGTGTGTGTTTCCCCGACAGCACAGCAGCAGTCTATACTGGTGGCCTCTCTCTGCCGAGTCCAGCCGTCCGCTGTGGCCACAATCTGACCACAATGTGACCACAATGTGACCACAATCTGACCACAATGTGACCACAATCTGCACAGGAACACAGAAGGTCACGTCGGACAGGAGACGGGGGCCGAGCGCTGGCCAGCTCGTCCGCCCGGTGTGATGACAGGCAGCCTCGTCAAAGGCCTGGAGGCGGGAACGGGGGATCAGAGGGAGAGATGGAAGGAGGGGAAGAAGGAGGGAGAGAGGGATGCAGGGAGGGAGGCGGAGGAGGGAAGACTCCCCCCTGCTGGGTGGCTCTGCGTGCAGGCGTTGCGTCCCGCTGGTCAGCAGGCAGGTCGTGCGGAGTGTGTAGATGAGGCGGCGGAACGAGGACAGGGTCGCCGGACTCCCGGAGACAGCAATTACGCGCACAGGGGCCGGCCGCTGACTCTCCCGTCAGGTCAGTTTGGATTAGAGCTGAGTCCAGTCCAGACGCATAATCACCGCACCACTCCGCACGGTCTGAGTCAGCGTGCAGGGCCACCCTCTCCATGCTTGCTCTCTTGCTCTCCTCTTGTTCCAGAGCTCTCCATCTCTCCATCTCTCCGTCTCTCCATCTCTCCGTCTCTCCATCTCTCCATCTCTCCGTCTCTCCATCTCTCCATCTCTTCATCTCTCCATCTCTCCGTCTCTCCATCTCCATCTCTCCATCTCTCCGTCTCTCCATCTCTTCATCTCTCCATCTCCATCTCTCCGTCTCTCCATCTCTCCGTCTCTCCATCTCTCCATCTCTCCGTCTTTGCTCCTTTCATCCCACACGTGCGGCACTGTCCAGCGAGCTGAGTGGACGAGGGCAAAGCTTCCGCACTCTGGAGAAGCCGCTCCTTAGCAACCAAAGCTTCCACACTCTGGAGAAGCGACTCCTTAGCAACCGACCGTGCAATGGAAGGCAGCCCTCACTATGATAGGAAACAACCAGTGAACATTGCGGACATCTTATAACAAAAACATTCATATAATGTTTTATTAACATTTATATCATTTTATTATATTTTATTGAATTACAAATCCATGATCAAATACATTTTAATTTATGTAGAAAAGATTACCTATATAATAATTCAATAATGAATGCAAGTGAACCGCTTAATTTAGACATTGCTCATGAGAAATATGCATCCTAGGACGGGTTTTGAAAGCATCCGGATGTCTGTGTGCTGCTAATATGAGAGTGTTGGAGTCAGCAGGCTTTCCGATTACGTCTAAGAGTGGAGACACAACAAACTGATGGGACTTGACAGATCCCTAGTGCACTGTCAGATAGAGATGAAGTTCTACAAGCCCCAATATCCTTTCTGCGCTAAATATACACATTCCCACTATACATGATACCCACTATACACATACACATTATATATGATACCCACTATACACATA
>NW_027468881.1:41125256-41137756 GCF_046254945.1 Alosa pseudoharengus | reverse complement strand
CATGCCCCTCCTGCACACTCTCTATGTTTCTTCTGTTTTGGGGGCAATCATTTAATTGCTCCTAAACAAGTTTGTCGTTCCGATAACCTTTAAAGCACACACACACACACACACACACACACACACACACACACACACACTGTTTGTCGTTCCATTAACCTTGGCGGTGAGCGTGAGTGTAAACTGTCTGATGATTACAGTTTTTTACAATTGTTTACACACGTTTTCAAAACTCTGTGTCTATTTTTCAAAACTCCACACACAAAACCCACAACTGCTCACACAAAATGCAAAATGCCCCAAATCTCCAGCAAAATGACACACAACATTCAAAATGTCAAAAACACATGTTTAAAGCAAACATTTGCCTCACATTACAAACACTTTTGTCATAATATGACATTTTGGATACATCATGTACACACTGTTGCTCAAAACCTAAAGCTCTTCTGTCTTAGGCTTTCTATATGTATTTCCATACAAGAGTGAAAGTTACGGTATCAACAAAGAGAAGTTGAAATACACAGTAAAAATGCAAACAATATTGAAACCAAAAATAGTGATTTTTCCCAAATCATTTGCTGTTGTGAATACAGTATTTTACAGCAAACAAGAAAAAAAGCAAAGAAGAATACAGTGACCACCAGATGTACATGGAGTTTTGAAAACACTGATTTTGTTTTTTTCTAAAGACAAGTGTGTGTGTGTGTGGGGGGGGGGGGTCGTGTACAGTATGTATTCATAGACCTATAGACCCTTTCAACTGCAGAAACAAACAATTCTACAGTAAGCGTTCCTAAGGCATTTCTGGAGGCACAGAAAAATGTATTGAGCTAATGGTACTGTAACATGGGGACAAACAAAAATAGAGTAAAAAGACAAATTTTACATAAAGTCAAGTTTTTGTAGAACATTACTGTAAGCTAAAGTCCGATTACTGTAATTATGACCGCCGCGCAGCGAAGCGGCGGTCATATAGGTTTAGTCAGATTGTTTTTTTTGTTTTTTTTTTCTTTTTCGCATGTCCAAATTTCCGTCAATGAGTCCCGGGACACTGAAAGACCGGGGTAGACGAAACTTGGTGGGCATGTAACCCCATATGGATAGCATGGAACCATCGTTTTTCGTTTTGATCTGTAGCCCCCCCGCTGGACTGCACCCCCCGAAAGGAGGGTAGGGCAGACACAGTTTTCTGTGAATATCTCGAGAACCGTAAGGTTTAGGAGGACCATTTTTTTTTTGTAAGTTGATCTCAAGTGGCCATGTCAACCCATTCCATAACCACTCATTTCATGTATAGCGCCACCTAGTTAAACACAAAAAAGTAAAAATTAGGTGTTGTAATCGCAGGTATCTGTGACCTAACATAGTCAAAACTGCACGAATTTGGAAGTGTAGGATCATTATGACACCCTCTGAATGCACGCCAAGTTTCGTGGAATTCCGTTCATGGGGGGCCACACAATAAATTAATTTATGTTACTATACACCAGGGGTCGGCAAATAGTGGCCCGCGGGCCAATTTTGGCCCGCCATCTATTCTATCTGGCCCGCGAGATGACGTTAATTTGCTGTTGAATGAATTTTTTTTTTAACCCCATGTTTTTAAAAAGAAAAAAAGGCCTACAGCAATCCCATCAATTTCAAAACATTTATTGAGGTATAGATGATAGTCCTACTAAAGTGACAAAACAGGTGGAACATCCTTGCAGTTATCCATGACGCACAGGTCGGAACGGTATTGGCACGCGAGTGCGCGTAATCTTGTGCAAAAAAACAACAACAGTGTCCTGTCTCCCTCTTCCAGTGGGCAAGGTCAAAAATAGCCTATGTTACGTTAAATTAATAGGCTTGGCATTAAGAAATGCAGGCAGGCTCAACACATACCTCTGCTTCCATTCTTCTTTGTAGGTCCTGCATTCTGAATCAATTTTTCTTTTCAAGGCTTTTGACAACGACATTTTGCATCGATAACTAGCATATAGCAATGTTCAGCTAATCATTTACACGTCATCCAAAAGAATAATATTTGTAGCCTACACATTAGTTACGGCAAGTTGCTAGGCAAGTCGCCTGTTTCATGAGAGACGACAGGAGATGCAGCAGGCGGCATAAAAACAGCGCACATAAGCAAATAAACGTTTTTAATGGAATTAAATTAAATGCATTTTAAAAGTTAGATGATGTTTATTTTAATATAATATAATAATTAATAATTTAAATAGTAGGCCTATAACCCCCCCCCCCCCCCCCATTACAAAAGCTATGGCCCGCGATGCCATTGTCTGAAAAAAAATTGGCCCGGGTCCAAACGTAATTGCCGACCCCTGCTATACACCAACTGGCCTGTAGGTGGCCGGAGACAGTTTTCTGTGAATATCTCAAGAACCGTAGGGCCTAGGAGGTCCACCTTTTTTTGTATGTTGATCTCAAGGGGCCATGTCAACCCATCCCATTACCACTTATTTCATGTATAGCGCCACCTAGTTAAAAATTAAAAAGCTAAAATTTTGGTGTTTTCATCACAATATCTCTGGCTGACATGGTCAAAACTGCACGAAATTGAAAGTGTAGGATCATTATGACACCCTCCGAATGCATGCCAAGTTTTGTGTACTTTCGTTCATGGGGGGCCTTACAATAAAATAATTTATGTGTACATTTAGTGACGTACACCAACAAGGATTCCCGGGACACTGAAAGACCGGGGTACACAAAACTTGGTGGGCATGTACCCCCACATGGATAGCATGGAACCGTCATTTTTCGTTTTGATCTGTAGCCCCCCCCGCTGGACTGGACCCCCCGAAAGGAGGGTAGGCCAGACACAGTTCTCTGTGAATATCTTGAGAACTGTAGGGCCTAGGATGACCATTTTTTTTCCGTATATTTGCCTCCAGGGGTCATGTTAACCCATTTCATGTGCACACATGTGCACAAACAGATACACACGCACACACACACATTCACAGTAATCATACGTATGACATATACTCACACAGTAGACATATGTACGCTTCCATGCACAGGCACATACGCAGGCACACACACAAGCACGCACACACACACACTCACACACACACACACCCACACACATAACATAAACATAACACAAACAATCAAGAATTTCTCAGAATTATGAACAGGCAAGATGGAGGTGGGGTTGTATAAAATGAATTTTACATGTGAAATCTATGAACTAATCATGTTTTGGGACTTGTTGTCTAGCAGATACCAGTGAGAATTGAGTGTGGATAATGCAATTTAGTGAGACAGTTAGAATCATATAGGCCTTTCAGCGTGATTTCTTTTTGTGGAAAAAATGTGCTGGACTGGGCGGCGGTCATATTTTGTACCGCTCTGCGGTACATCTAGTTTTCAAAGTATCTGCATTGGTTCTGAATATTTCAACCGGAAATCCTCTAGGAGCAGATTGAAAGGGTCTATACCTATATAGAGAGTATATCTATTCATAGACCTATACTAAGGCAATGATTGGATGGTGTTCAGTAAAGTAAAGAGTGTTTGCACATGTGAAGAGAAAGAGTGAAGCACTGGTGATTTAGTGTGGCATTTTGATGGGTTGTGTTTGAAGAACGAAATCAAGTTACTTCCTGTTAGATTTTTGTGTGTTAGGTAGAAAATTGTGTGTGGTGTTTTGCAAAATGTGTTTTAGTCAATTGAAAACTGAGTCAAACACTGAGAATTAGTGTATGGTTTTGCAGATTTGGTGTCGGGTTATGATGTTTGGAGGACATGTTTAGAAAATTGTGTGACAAGCAAAGATTTAGTGTGTAAGCAGTTGAAAAAAACTGTAATCTCAGTCCTCCTGGCTCTGTGGCGGCACACGGTGGGCATGAGGAGGAGGGTGGCAGACCCCGACTGGCACTACCCAGGACCTGCTGACCCCTAAACTCCCCCGACTGGCACTACCCAGGACCTGCTGACCCCTAAACTCCCCCGACTGGCACTACCCAGGACCTGCTGACCCCTAAACTCCCCCGACCGGCACTACCCAGGACCTGCTGACCCCTAAACTCCTCCGACATAAAATCTCATGGAAGACGGCGTCACGGATATCACCCTCGCGTTCATGACTCCTCGTCATCTTAGCGACTCCATTTCCTTTTGATTGGTTGAACCGAATGGTGATGAGAGGCGTTTCATGGTGGTGACGTGGAGAGTACCCATAATGCCTGTCTGCTTGACTGAGCCTGTGTTATGACACCCTCGACTGCTGTTCTAAAGGGGAGGCATCACTCAGAGCATTGATCGCCCCAGCACATTCTCACCAGGTCTGGCACCTTCAGAAAATCACAGAAAAAACAGCTCTTTTTACACTATTCAGGTTATGGCAAAAAAAACCTGCAAACCTGGGCCAATCAATAGCCCCGTTCCCTGCACTCTCAGCCCCGTATGTGTGTGTGTGTGTGTGTGTGTGTGTGTGTGTGTGTGAGGCTGTGGGTATTTCCAGGCCTGGATGGGGACCTGGTGCTATAAAAAGCATCCCATGATGCATTGCTGCAGCACAAAGACAAACAGCAGCAGAAATGTCATCATCCAGCACCCATGCTGCTGTGTCCCTCTTTCATACGTGTCATCATCCAGCACCCATGCTGCTGTGTCCCTCTTTCATACGTGTCATCATCCAGCACCCATGCTGCTGTGTGCCTCTTTCATACGTGTCACAAAGCCCAACTGGTTCTAGAACACCAAAGGCCCAGACGCTCATCTACTGGACCACTTGGCCAGTGGGATTTTGTGACATAGCCTATTTTAATGGTCTGAAACGGAAGTGTCTTCCCGCAAAACGCAAGTGACTTTGTGGGCGGATCTTGGGCGCTGATGCTATTTTACCGGCGGGATATTTGACTGTTGCGCCCGACGCAAATCTAAAATGGGGTGGTCTGAAGTAGCTACATTAATCATGGGTGTGGTTTGGGCGTAACGTGCAATAAACCAATCAGAGCGTCATCTCACATTCCCTTTAACAACAAGCACGCTTGTTCCATAGCTGATTGCTATTATGGTGGCGTATTTGCCAGGCGCAGCCAGGAGCGTTCACAGCGCTATAATCACTATTCAGTTGGGAACAGTTAGCTATTGATTTTTCCTCTTGACAAAATGTAATACAGAATTGTCACAAAGACATACTTTCCGATGTTTTGGGATCATTCTCACTGAATCACGAGGTTATGAATGCATGGTGATATATTTGCAATGTACAATGTAATCTAACATGACCTCTCTATAGACAATGCATATCTTCTGTCAGTTAATCTCTTCTCTCCCGTGCTGCCGCTGGGGCATTTGGGTTAAATGGCATCGGCATGCAGTTCAACATCACGTCTCCTTAAGTCCTCTAACATTTCCTAATTTATGTCATCAACACATCAGTGATTCGTGAAAATGTGTACGCTAGATTTATGCCTATTTTTTCACATGGACACCACACTGATTTCCCTCGAGTGGTAATATTTTTCTTTAAAATTATGTATGGTTTACAGAAATGGGAACTACATTGTATAGATGAGAGGAGCTAAGTGTGCGTTGCGCAGCACAGGCGGCCAAGCACAAGCGGCCAAGCAAGGGCTTCGTTTAAGTTGACCTAACTTTCAACTCTGCACAGTATCCCATTAACTGTGTGACAGTAGACTATTTACAATATTTTCTGTAAAGCAGAGTTTGTAAACACTTTATCATCAACTTAATTCACGCACAACATTTATTTGAGCAGGAGAGAGAATAACAATGAATGGATGCAGCAACTACAGAAATTGTACAGAAATTGTAACCATACTTGCTGCTTTCTTGTACTATCTGTTGCTGGTTAACAGCACATGAAAAGCTGATTTAAGCTAATTCACTAACTCAAGACTTCAAGGCCATCATGGATATAAAACGTTTTTTGAAAATAACGAAAGGATGGAGGGAACATAGCAAAGCTTGGTGCTTAAAACCTTACACAACGGTAAATTGGAACAAAACTAAAAGTAACTTTAGCCTTTATAGGGCTGTAGCCTAGCCTGGCGGGCCATCCTATATCATTGACATGTATAGTCTGGCATCGAATCATTCACCTCGCTTAATCCAAGGGGCGGGCAGAGAATTGTCTTTCAAACTGCCTAGGCATGCAATAGGCCAGCGCTACGACCATATCCGTATCCGGTCGGCAAAACGGCAAATACATCCTTCTTCGAAAGGAATGACTTAAGTGCATTGTGTTGATCTACTTTCAAAGAAAAGCACAAGTCCAACTCCTCCAAAGTTGACGCCAACGCCGATTCAAACAACCGCTCTTCGTTTGCCATAGCCACCTTCCTTGTTGTTCACCGTCGCAGGATGTCGTTATCCTGTTAAGCCCGCCTTAAGACTCTCTAACGAAATAGAGCGCTGTGATTGGCCGTCATCCACGGTGTTAAGCCAATAGAAATTCCTATGGTTCGATACTAGACGTACAAGCTGAGCAAATTAATTTGCCGCTGCTAGGGTGCGTCTAGATTTCTAGGCTAGCTGTAGCCTATAAAGTTGTCCAGATTAACAGGTCGTAATTAGGCTTTGTTGTAAAGATATTGCATGTAGATGTTGTACTATATAGGCTACTAAATATTTAGGTCACCAATGCACGAACAAAACCGGGAAATGGACAAATATTATCAAGGCTTTGAATGTTTCCGTCTGTGCACGGAGGTGTCTGTAGATTGGTGTGCAACGCATTCATTCATGCAGGCCTGTGGTCATGCATGCGCCCTTAAAATAGCATCTGCATTTTCGCCACAGACTTTAGACCAGGGAGTTCCTGGTCTGTGGCGGAATTGTTCTCTGAAACTGCAAAATATCAACAGTGAACGTTTGCGCCGGAACACGCCCCGTCTTTTCGCTGAACCGCCCCCGTGGGCGCAATCGAATTCCCTAATTTACAGGCATGTACCTGTGGAGGGAAAATTCCAATATGCGCTGACTGCAAAATAGGAAAGACAAACGCGCGAGTATACAAAGTCAATTGCGCCGGCACGGAAGATAGAGCCCTGAATCTTTATGATTGACAAAATAGCACACACTATGCAGTGTGCTCCTTACCATGGCAAATGCACAGGCCAGCACTAATAGTGTTATATAGGACTGTATCCCTTGCCTAGAGTGAGGGGCCATTAGATGTATCTGCATCGTCAGACTGACAGCATGCTTCAAAGAGTCTGCTGCAGTGTACAAGGCTACATGCTGTAGTGTACAAGGCTACGTGTAGTCTGCTGCAGTGTACAAGGCTACATGCTGTAGTGTACAAGGCTACGTGCTGTAGTGTACAAGGCTACATGCTGTAGTGTACAAGGCTACGTGTAGTCTGCTGTAGTGTACAAGGCTACATGCTGTAGTGTACAAGGCTACGTGTAGTCTGCTGTAGTGTACAAGGCTACATGCTGTAGTGTACAAGGCTATGTGCTGTAGTGTACAAGGCTACGTGCTGTAGTGTACAAGGCTACGTGCAGTAGTATACAAGGCTACATGCAGTAGTATACAAGGCTACATGCTGTAGTGTACAAGGCTACGTGTAGTCTGCTGTAGTGTACAAGGCTACATGCTGTAGTGTACAAGGCTACGTGTACTCCAAGAGTCCATGTAAATGTCCATTAAGTGGCATGTTCAGATGGCCCATGGGAGCAGCTGGTAATGGCCCATAAGCGCTGCGATCTGAACCTACGTTATGGCGTAATTAAGGTTGGCCCATAAGCGCTGCAATCTGATCCTACGTTATGGTGTAATTAAGGTTGGCCCATAAGCGCTGCGATCTGATCCTACGTTATAGCGTAATTAAGGTTGACCCACCCCCTGGGGACTGGGTGCGCTGAACAGCTCAGCGTAGACTAGCACTGCTACATATCAATGAGAGAGGGATAAAAGCCTCATGAATATTTCACCTGCTCGCATCAATCATATACATCAGCTCTCTGCAGCTTGTGCTACTCTGGGGCTGCCATGCAGGATGGAGGAGCATGTGCTGGTGTGAGAGGCTGAGAGAAAGATGTTACACGACATGATAACGCTGCCACAACCTGCTTTACACAACATGATAACGCTGCCACAACCTGCTTTACATGACATGATAACGCTGCCACAACCTGCTTTACACGACATGATAATGCTGCCACAACCGGGCCTGCTGCATTGTGCTTTACACAACATGATAACGCTGCCACAACCTGCTTTACACAACATGATAACGCTGCCACAACCTGCTTTACACGACATGATAACGCTGCCACAACCTGCTTTACACAACATGATAACGCTGCCACAACCTGCTTTACACAACATGATAACGCTGCCACAACCTGCTTTACACGACATGATAACGCTGCCACAACCTGCTTTACACAACATGATAACGCTGCCACAACTGGGCCTGCTGTATTGTGTTTATGTTTTTACACCTTTTACACGTTTTTTTTTACATAGCTGAAGATGCTATCAAATCCAGTTCATATCACCTGCATTGAGAGGTTCTTAGAATGAAAGGTTTGGTGCTCAGCTCATTACTGAAGGGTTAGAGCTGCTGCTCCATTAGAAACATGTGGGGTTAGAATGCTCCGGGAGAGTGATGAATTCCAGCGCATTGCTCAGGAGTGATTGCCCAACTACACTGCAACTCATAGGTCTCACAGTGAATACAAAACTACAGTGAAACTTCTCATGTCTCACAGTACATATAAAAAAATACACTGCAAATTCTCATGTCTCGCAGTAAATATATATATCAAACTACACTGCAACTTCTTATGTTTCAAAGTTTATTTTATACAAACTACACTGCAACTTCACGTAGGTCTCATAGTAGCAGTCTCATAGGTCTCAGAGTGAGTCACCGGCAGATAAAGAAATATAGTCCAAGATAAACAGGTATATGCTCTGCCCAATGCTCTGCCCAATGCTCTGCCCCATGCTCTGCCCAATGCTCTGCCCAATGCTCTGCCCAATGCTCTGCCCCATGCTCTGCCCAATGCTCTGCCCAATGCTCTGCCCCATGCTCTGCCCAATGCTCTGCCCAATGCTCTGCCCAATGCTCTGCCCAATGCTCTGCCCAATGCTCTGCCCAATGCACTTCCCCATGCTCTGCCCCATGCTCTGCCCAATGCTCTGCCCCATGCTCTGCCCAATGCTCTGCCCCATGCTCTGCCCAATGCACTTCCCCATGCTCTGCCCAATGCTCTGCCCCATGCTCTGCCCAATGCTCTGCCCAATGCTCTGCCCAATGCTCTGCCCCATGCTCTGCCCAATGCTCTGCCCAATGCACTTCCCCATGCTCTGCCCAATGCTCTGCCCAATGCTCTGCCCAATGCTCTGCCCAATGCTCTGCCCAATGCACTTCCCCATGCTCTGCCCAATGCTCTGCCCAATGCTCTTCCCCATGCTCTGCCCAATGCTCTGCCCCATGCTCTGCCCAATGCTCTGCCCAATGCTCTGCCCAATGCTCTGCCCAATGCTCTGCCCAATGCTCTGCCCAATGCACTTCCCCATGCTCTGCCCAATGCTCTGCCCCATGCTCTGCCCCATGCTCTGCCCAATGCTCTGCCCCATGCTCTGCCCAATGCACTTCCCCATGCTCTGCCCCATGCTCTGCCCCATGCTCTGCCCCATGCTCTGCCCAATGCTCTGCCCAATGCTCTGCCCCATGCTCTGCCCAATGCTCTGCCCAATGCACTTCCCCATGCTCTGCCCAATGCTCTGCCCAATGCTCTGCCCAATGCTCTGCCCAATGCTCTGCCCAATGCACTTCCCCATGCTCTGCCCAATGCTCTGCCCAATGCTCTGCCCAATGCACTTCCCCATGCTCTGCCCAATGCTCTGCCCAATGCTCTGCCCAATGCTCTGCCCAATGCACTTCCCCATGCTCTGCCCAATGCTCTGCCCAATGCACTGCCCCATGCTCTGCCCCATGCTCTGCCCAATGCTCTGCCCAATGCTCTTCCCCATGCTCTGCCCAATGCTCTGCCCCATGCTCTGCCCAATGCTCTGCCCAATGCACTTCCCCATGCTCTGCCCAATGCTCTGCCCAATGCTCTGCCCAATGCTCTGCCCCATGCTCTGCCCAATGCTCTGCCCAATGCTCTGCCCAATGCTCTGCCCCATGCTCTGCCCAATGCTCTGCCCAATGCACTTCCCCATGCTCTGCCCAATGCTCTGCCCAATGCTCTGCCCAATGCTCTGCCCCATGCTCTGCCCAATGCTCTGCCCAATGCTCTGCCCAATGCTCTGCCCAATGCACTTCCCCATGCTCTGCCCAATGCTCTGCCCAATGCTCTGCCCAATGCTCTGCCCAATGCACTTCCCCATGCTCTGCCCAATGCTCTGCCCAATGCTCTGCCCCATGCTCTGCCCAATGCTCTGCCCAATGCTCTGCCCAATGCTCTGCCCAATGCTCTGCCCAATGCACTTCCCCATGCTCTGCCCAATGCTCTGCCCAATGCACTTCCCCATGCTCTGCCCAATGCTCTGCCCAATGCACTTCCCCATGCTCTGCCCAATGCTCTGCCCAATGCACTTCCCCATGCTCTGCCCAATGTAAGATCAATGTGTTCCCTAAGATCACCCAGGCTGCGTAGATAGATATACTCTATTTAATCTTTTTACAGTATGGTCCTATGGAGTGCTAATTGAGCATGGTTACACTCTGCCATCATGGTGCTTTTGTAATATAAATAGTTCCTCCAGAATGTTGAAAAATATATATTAATGAGCCATTATGACACTGACATGTCTTTTGACAAACATTGACAAATGACTGGTCTTTTGTCAATATTTTGTAACACATCTTTTGACATTTGAGTTCACAGACTGTGTTGCTGCACAGGTTGTTATCACACTTCTTTGTGGAGAGTCCTTAACTGTAAATCAATGGTGTGATTAGTGCTAACAGCAGCTGTTCTGGAGGCATGCTAAAGCTAGTCTCAGGCCTTACGCTGCCGCCATCATTGCCAGCCGTGCATATTGTTAAGAAGACTTATTTATGCATGCTGTAATGCGAGAGGCTGCTTTTCCACCTGGAATAGGCTGGAGTGTTTCTGAACACGTCACGGGGGATTCTGAGAGAGTCTTGGCGGATTCTGAACGCGTCGCGGGCGGATTCGGAGCGAGTCTTAACGGATTCTGAATGCGTCGCGGCGGATTCTGAGTGCGTCACGGTCGGATTCTGAGTGCTCTGGTGGTTTCTCCATGCAACTCTGCAAGGCTGAGGGCCTCCAGGTTCTCGTGGCTGATGCTGAGATCATTAATAACAATTAGGAGTCCGGCTGCCACAGTTAGCAGCTGGACACAGTGGAGCGCAACAATAGCATGTTTCCCTGCAGGACATCTGTGTGGTCAGCGTTTACCGCTACACATCATTATCAACACAACATATCTCACATGTGTCAACACAACATATCTCACGTCATAATCAACACAACATATCTCACATGTGTCATAATCAACACAACATATCTCACATGTGTCATTATCAACACAACATATCTCACATGTGTCATAATCAACACAACATATCTCACATGTGCCATTATCAACACAACATATCTCACATGTGCCAACACAACATATCTCACATGTGTCATAATCAACACAACATATCTCACGTGTGTCATAATCAACACAACATATCTCACGTGTGTCATAATCAACACAACATATCTCACGTGTGTCATAATCAACACAACATATCTCACGTGTGTCATAATCAACACAACATATCTCACATGTTATGGTTATGGTTATGGTTATGGATTTAGCAGACGCCTTTGTCCAAAGCGACATATAAATACAAAACAACATAATAATATTTAAAAATGAACAGGGAACAGATTAAAATCTAGGTCAAATATAGTAAGGAGAATAGTTGTAGTACACAATAATATCAATTCAATCAATAGCCTAATAAAAAAGCAATGTAAAAAAGGGGAAAGGCAATAATAAAAACAATAATGTCAATTCAATCAATAATATAAAACAATAACATGCTAAGACTACATTAAGGAGAATATCAATAATAAACAATAATGTCAAATTAATTAACAGCCCAATTAAAATAAAACAACATTATATAAACCATAACACATAAGCGCTTAAACAACTAAGTATATGTTGAATAGGAATGTCTTTAGACCCCTCTTAAACGACCCAAAACTACCACAGGAACGGAGACCACTGGGCAGTTCATTCCACCAACATGGAACCACTGAAGAAAAGAGTCTGGAATTAGACCCAGTTTTTATGACTGGTCGACACAACATACGCTCACCAGAAGACCGCAGTGGGCGGTTGGGGATGTAAGGCTTGATTATTGAATTAAAATAACTAGGAGCAGATCTAGTTAGTGTCCTATAGGCCAAAGTGAGAGATTTAAATTTAATTCTGGCTACTATAGGGAGCCAATGGAGAGTAACTAGGAGAGGAGTTACATGTGTCCTCTTTGGCTGATTGAAGACCAGGCGTGCTCCAGCATTTTGAATCAG
>NW_027468881.1:41042756-41120256 GCF_046254945.1 Alosa pseudoharengus | reverse complement strand
GCTTAGTTGTTTGATGCTGTATGAGACATTTTACTGCACAATAAAATGATTACACGTTGGGCTTAGAGGGCAAACTGTACGATTTTACTTGATCTGTAAGACAATAAAGAGACCAAACAGTACGAGGAGTTATAGTGGGCTACTGACTGACATTACATGAATGCAGATGGGCAGTAATGGGGAACTTATTATAAATTAATTTGTATGTGGTCGTCACGTTATCTGTCATTGATTTGGGCTACAGCGTAAAACTTTATCTAGCTTCATCTAACTAGTTATCAGGTGACCAGTCGGCAAAAATTCTTGTTTGGTGCTGAATGAGACATTTTACTGCACAACAAAATTATTACATGTTGGGCTTAGAGGGCAAACTGTAAGATTTTGCTTGATATCTATGTTACCTGGCTGATGGGGCACGGGAGAAGCAGCCTGTCAGCGACCATGCCTGCTATCTGAAGACTCGCGACCGCGCGAGTTCACGTGACAAAGGAAGAGAGATAGGTCGGATATGCGTGCGCAAGGAGGTGGCTCATTTCGGGGCATTGTTTCAGTCGTTTTTAATGACTCAGGTTTTCAAAAGATCATTTCAAAACCGACCTCAGTAAAATCTTAATAATATTAATAATAAAAAAAAAAAAGTTTCAAAAGGGCATTTTCGTTGATAAAGGGCAAACTTCCTAGTGCTGTAGCACCACCTAGGGTCTATGTAAGCACGCCTATGAATGGGTGCGCAGGTGATCTGTAAATACCGTAAAACTCCAAATAATAGCCCGGGCTTTTATTTTCCCAAATCACCAAACTGCACCGGCTAGTATTAGAGACAGGCATCTATATGAGACAGGCCCTTAATTCCCTTTACACAAAACTTTTCCTCTGCAAAGATGGAAAATATTATCGAATTAATCATTTCAAACACACTGAATATCTACCTATATGACTAGGCTATCTGATGACAATTACGGATCATCATTCATTTAGTGTTGAGATGTTGTTCATTGAGTGAGATACAGTAAGATCCAAATAGCGGGGATAGCCAGAACAGATGAAACACGTTTTAATTAAACGTAATCTACAAAGAGATCGTATCACACTGAAAGCTCATATTTTGTCACTAGCAAATAGCCTATATCGGTCCTTTGTCAAATACAGTTGCATTATCAGCCCTGACCAAAACCGTTATTGTTATTATATATTATTTATGCAAAAGTGGAACGTGCTTAATGTTTCATTCTCCCTCCTTTTCGGCACGAATGAAACAGCATGAGAGAGCATGAACCATATTGTTTCTCCCGTTTTGTATTTGCCAAATTTGACAACAGTCTACATTCAAATCATAGCCTACTTCCAGGCGTGCGGGAACATATTTTTGACCAGGGGTGCTGAATAACAAAATAATCATGGATGTCCGACGATTTCTCCCCCAGCATATGATTCTAATTTAGACAGCTAAATACGCCATTTCACCGCCGTGTATAAGTAGGTCTAAGAGTGAGAAGTTTTATAATGCCCTGGGCAGCCACATTCCACTGCAACTATGCGCAGCACTTGCCACTCCGACTCATCAATAAAAACTGCGCGCACACAGCAGTCCCATAGAAGCGCACTTTACATCATTAACCTATTTCAGTAGGTTATATAGCCAGAGAATGTCCGTAGACAGGCTTTGATATAGCCTAGTCTAAGGTAAATTCATTTTCTGACTTTTTTTCTCTTTATCGCCATGGCATTTAGAATAAAGAATAACGTTCGCGAACCGTTCTGGTTTTGTTGCCAGCATAAAAACAAGCTTACCATCGGCCTATCCACAAATTTTAAACACAAGTCGGACATACAGGCATAGTTCATATTGGAAAAAAAGTGTTATACAATTTGGAACTCTAGCTTTTCCCCACCGCAGACTTTTAATGCCATCTAATCATAACATGCGCAGTCTGCGCCATACTTAAGCCCAAATCACACCCAAGATTCGCAACGAGATGAGCAGCAACTTGATGCAACATTCTAAAACCTTGCAACTGTGACCAGACATGTGAATGCTTTGCGACGGCTTGTAACGACGTGCAACATCTAATTCACACTGCTGTAACCTCCTTTCGTGTCATTGCGAATCTTTAAACAGATTATTGTTCTTTGAGTCTGACGGGTTTTAGAAGATTAAATACAACCCGAAACTAAAAAACAGACCAGGCCTCTACTGGAGACCGGCCTTTAACCCAAACCTGTAGCCAGGCCAGGCGTTTAAAAGAGACGGGCGTCTCTTAGGGACTCTGCGATTATTTGAAGTTTTACGGTATGAATCAATTTTATTTAATTACATGATATTTATTTTTATTTTCATACTGGATCGCACAGACAAGTGTTTAGTCTTGTTGGAAAGCCCCACTTCTGCTCTGTCACACAGTTAAGGTTTCATCTCGCTGCGATGAACAGTTCCGGAGCAATGTAACAAAGAATTCAGGCAAAGCAGCCTGCCTCTGCTAGCCTAGAAATCTAGACGTCTGGCTCGCCAGACTATGCCTCTGCCTGACCAGCTATGGCAAGAACCACATGCAGTCAGCAAATTATGTATTTATAAAGTAGCTTAGGCTAGGCCCTATTAGCCTACTTGAAGCCATCTGGAGATATGTGCCTAATATGCTTGCATTTCACCCGAATTTTATCGAAATATTCTTGTAACAGCGTTCCCGCGGGCATCCGATTATTTTTGATCAGCCCCACACATCAATGTCAGAGCCTAGGCTACCTAACAAGGACAGCCCAACGCAGCTCACTTGGCTATGATTCATGACACATTCTAACATCTTATTAGCATTAATGTTCCAACTCATCAACTCACCTGTTACTGAGGTTAAGTAGTAGGCTAGCCTAGTCTACTGTCACCTGTTACTGAGGTTAAGTAGTAGGCTAGCCTAGTCTACGGTCACCTGTTACTGAGGTTAAGTAGTAGGCTAGGCTAGTCTACTGTCACCTGTTACTGAGGTTAAGTAGTAGGCTAGCCTAGTCTACTGTCACCTGTTACTGAGGTTAAGTAGTAGGCTAGCCTAGTCTACTGTCACCTGTTACTGAGGTTAAGTAGTAGGCTAGGCTAGTCTACTGTCGCCTGTTACTGAGGTTAAGTAGTAGTCTAGGCTAGTCTACTGTCACCTGTTACTGAGGTTAAGTAGTAGGCTAGGCTAGTCTACTGTCACCTGTTGGTACTGAGGTTAAGTAGTAGGCTAGCCTAGTCTACTGTCACCTGTTACTGAGGTTAAGTAGTAGGCTAGTCTACTGTCAGTGTTGTTATCAGATGACTTGAATTGTCCCGCTGCTGCTGCTGCTGCACTAGCCTACTCACGATGTGATCACAACCGTGGGCTACACTTCCTGACTGGGCCAATGGTCGTAGATAGAGTGCAGTAATTGGTTCAGTCCCTGCTTTGCAAAGTGTTGTCGAAAACGGCAGCAATTCTTTTTTTTTTACTTTTCACTGAACGGAGCTGGGGGGGGTAGCAGGGTGGCCAAGCTTTGACCAGTGGTGGCTGTGGCCCCCCCTGGCCACCACGTAGCTCCGCCCCTGCCGTCCACAGTTGGACATGTGCAGGTGGTTACTGTTGCCGTCCACAGGACATGTGCAGGTGGTTACTGTTGCCAGTGGTTGCTGTTGCCGTCCACAGTTGCTATCTGTTGTTTTCTCTCTCGGCAGAAGGCGGGACATGCGAGGTGATTGCTGCTCACAGGTGCTGCAACAAGAACAAGATCGAGGAGCGATCTCAGACTGTGAAGTGCTCTTGTCTCCCGGGGAAGGTGGCAGGGACCACACGCAACAAGCCTTCCTGCGTCGACGGTAAGTGGGACAGCACTCACACAAATGTGTCAGGACAGTCGGAGGAGCATTCCGGAAATAAAGACCAAAAAAGACTTTTTTACCCAGCCAGGCATGTTTTAAACACAAAAGCACAAACGGCCTTATGTGCACTAAAGAGAGTAAACAAGGGGGCCTTATGTGCACTAAAGACAGTAAACAAGGGAACAAGGGGGGATTATGTGCACTAAAGACAGTAAACAAGGGAACAAGGGGGCCTTATGTGCACTGAAGAGAGTAAACAAGGGAACAAGGGGGCCTTATGTGCACTGAAGAGAGTAAACAAGGGAACAAGGGGGCCTTATGTGCACTGAAGAGAGTAAACAAGGGGGGACGGTGGTGCAGGTGGCCGCACCACATCTGGGTACCAAGTGCCCATGGAGACCCACGTTTGTTTCCATGGAGACCCGCGTTAGTTTTATTTGGGTACCAAGTGCCCATGGAGACCCACGTTTGTTTCCATGGAGACCCGCGTTTGTTTCATTTGTGTACCAAGTGCTAGCAGCCAGACCAATGGATACCTTGTCTTAGCTGAATTACTGAAGCTAAGCGGGTGTGGGTGTGGTTAGTACTTGGATGGGAGACCTCCTTGGAAAACTAGGTTGCTGCTGGAAGTGGTGTTGGTGGGTGGCCAGTAGGTGCGCTATATAAGTCGAAGGTATTATTATTATTATTAAGTGCCCATGGAGACCCGCGTTTGTTTCCATGGAGACCCGCGTTTGTTTCCTGATCCCAGTCTCTGTCTCTCCCACTCACTTCTGGTCACTCTTCATGATGTCATATGAATAAATGCAAACATGAATACATTTCTATTTTTTCAATTTAATATCACTTATAGAGCGCCAAAACATTGCACATGTCTCATGGCGCTTTACAGAGTGTTAAACCATCAGAGAAGGCCCATGAGTAACAACAATAAAGGCCCATGAGTAACAACAATAAAGGCCCATGAGTAACAACATTAAAGGCAAAGCAGCCACAGACTATACTTCAGAAGGCACAAACAAAAGAGCAGGTTGGTGGTAGTTCAGCAGATGCAATAGCACATTCTGGTATGAATGAATTCATTTAAACGTGTGCGTGCCACAGTTTGATGTAATGCTTATAAGCTCATTTATATTACACAAAAAAGAGCAAAAACTGAATCCTAAAAGTGATTACTAGGACAACAGAGCCTAGTGAATTATTCCAGCAGGCATATTAGGGCTACGCATATATTCCACCTACTAAATCCATGCCGCATTCCATATTGTAATTTAAAAGAAATGTGAGGGTTATGCTAATTCAATTGATTCCAGATGCAAAAGCAGGCATATGAAGCAACATTAACCTTCACACACAAGCCAGCAGACTAAGGAGATTTGTGCAGCAATGGGGAAACGCACCGGCTGTGTTGATCTGGTGAGGCTGCTTCTCCTACTGTCTATTTCCATATGCTGTGCTGAAGCTCAAACAACTTCCTCCAGGTTTGAACATTCTGGTGCATTGACTGATGTGAGTAGATGGATACGGCATGCAGTCGGAGACGGAGCCAGGAGCTATGGAGGGTTTTTCACATGGTTTTGAACGGCTGGCACGCTGGGTCACTACTGCAGTGTCTCGTCCCAGAAAAGTCCACCTCCCCGGGCCGCGTGTTATTAATGTTCTGTCCTTTTGAGTAACGAGCTGGGGTAGGCGTGCTCCGCAGGGACAGAGCTACCAGCCTGCACCACCACCACCACCCCCACCCCAACAACATCCACACTGCCTGCAGTCTAGAACCACCACCACCCCCACCCCAACAACATCCACACTGCCTGCAGTCTAGAACCACCCCCACCCCAACAACATCCACACTGACTGCAGTCTAGAACCACCACCACCCCCACCCCAACAACATCCACACTGCCTGCAGTCTAGAACCACCACCACCACCCCAACAACATCCACACTGCCTGCAGTCTAGAACCACCACCACCCCCACCCCAACAACATCCACACTGCCTGCAGTCTAGAACCAGCACCACCCCAACAACATCCACACTGCCTGCAGTCTAGAACCACCACCACCACCCCAACAACACCCCACCCCAACAACATCCACACTGCCTGCAGTCTAGAACCAGCACCACCCCCACCTCAACAACATCCACAGTGCCTGCAGTCTAGAACCACCCCCACCCCAACAACATCCACACTGCCTTCAGTCTAGAACCACCACCACCACAACCACCACCACCACCACCCCAACAACATCCACACTGCCTACAGTCTAGAACCACCACAACCACAACCACCACCCCAACAACATCCACACTGCCTACAGTCTAGAACCACCAGCACCACCACCCCAACAACATCCACAATGCCTGCAGTCTAGAACCACCACTCCAACAATATCCACACTGCCTGCAGTCTAGAACCAGCACCCAAACAACATCCACACTGCCTGCAGTCTAGAACCACTACCACCACCACCTCAACAACATCCACACTGCCTGCAGTCTAGAACCACCACCACCACCACCCCAACAACATCCACACTACCTGCATTCTAGAACCACCACCCAAACAGCATCCACACTGCCTGCAGTCTAGAACCACTACCACCACCACCCCAACAACATCCACACTGTCTGCAGTCTAGAACCACTACCACCACCACCTCAACAACATCCACACTGCCTGCAGTCTAGAACCACTACCACCACCACCTCAACAACATCCACACTGCCTGCAGTCTAGAACCAGCACCACCCCAACAACATCCACACTGCCTGCAGTCTAGAACCACCACCACCCCAACAACATCCACAATGCCTGCAGTCTAGAACCACCACCACCACCCCAACACCCCACCCCAACAACATCCACACTGCCTGCGGTCTAGAACCAGCACCACCCCAACAACATCCACACTGCCTGCAGTCTAGAACCACTACCACCCCCACCTCAACAACATCCACACTGCCTACAGTCTAGAACCACCACCACCACCCCAACAACATCCACACTGCCTGCAGTCTAGAACCAGCACCACCCCAACAACATCCACACTGCCTACAGTCTAGAACCACCAGCACCACCACCCCAACAACATCCACAATGCCTGCAGTCTAGAACCACCACCACCACTCCAACAATATCCACACTGACTGCAGTCTAGAACCAGCACCCAAACAACATCCACACTGCCTGCAGTCTAGAACCACTACCACCACCACCTCAACAACATCCACACTGCCTGCAGTCTAGAACCACCACCACCCCAACAACATCCACACTGCCTGCATTCTAGAACCACCACCCAAACAGCATCCACACTGCCTGCAGTCTAGAACCACTACCACCACCACCCCAACAACATCCACACTGTCTGCAGTCTAGAAACACCACCCAAACAACATCCACACTGCCTGCAGTCTAGAACCACTACCACCACCACCCCAACAACATCCACACTGTCTGCAGTCTAGAACCACCACCCAAACAACCACCACCACCACCACCCCAACAACATCCACACTGCCTGCAGTCTAGAACCACAACCACCACCACCCCAACAAAATCCACACTGTCTGCAGTCTAGAACCACCACCACCCCAACAACATCCACACTGCCTGCAGTCTAGAACCACCCCAACCACCACCCCAACAACATCCACACTGCCTGCAGTTTCCCCACTCAGTGGGTGTCTGAAGTAAACACAGGCTGCTGAACGTACCCAACTGTGCCCATGAAGGGGTATTTACCACTAAAGGGGTATTTACCACCATGTGCCTGCACATGGGATCTACCAGGGACCCCTGTACCCACCGTAGTTACTCAGATGCAGCTGCAATCATAGGCTAGTGTGGCAGCAGGAATCCCAGACATGGCCAAATTAAAACAAACATTAAGTGTGTCTCGAATATAATTAAAGTCCATCAAAACAGCACTGACCTATACCCAACCGAAACATTTTTGTATCACACATATCTAACTTCTTCTATAAAGGCATGTGGCTTTCAGTATCACACACATAAAAACAACCTTTTTTATAAAGGCATGTGGCGTTCAGTATCACACACATAAAAACAACCTTTTTTATAAAGGCATGTGGCGTTCAGGGCCAAACACACACAGTTTGTTTCTGTCTTCCTTCTGAGACAGAGCAGCTCAATAAACTGGATGGATCAACAGAGGAAATCTTGCCTGAGGCATTGCAGCCATTGACTTGTTGTAACCTTGGATACATTTAAACATAGAAGCTCACAAGTGAAACAAGGTTCAGAGAGGCATTATTTACTGCTTTCACACCACTCTGTTCACAACTGCTTTCACACCACTCCGTTCACAACTGCTTTTACACCACTCCGTTCACAACTGCTTTCACACCACTCCATTCACAACCTCTGGACTCACATCCAGATGTGCTCAAAGATCCTTCACGCAGCAAATTGCACTATGCAATGTTTCATTTTGATTTTTGGTGTAGACATGAAATCAGTTGAAAAGCCTGATTAAATCCTTTATATTATAGTGAAGATTTTGGTTGTTATGGAAGATGTCCCAGGCATACATCAACATCACACTTTATAGGCCTACATCTACATCACATCATATAGGCCTACATCAACATCACATCATATAGGCCTACATCAACATCACACTTTATAGGCCTACATCAACATCACATCATACAGGCCTACATCAACATCACACTTTACAGGCCTACATCAACATCACACCTAATACAGTAGGCCTACATCAACATCACACTTTATAGGCCTACATCTACATCACATCATATAGGCCTACATCAACATTACATCATATAGGCCTACATCAACATCACACTTTATAGGCCTACATCAATATCACATCATATAGGCCTACATCAACATCACACTTTACAGGCCTACATCAACATCACACTTTATACAGTAGGCCTACATCAACATCACATCTTATTAGCATATGTCAACGTCACACTTCATGGTGAAAAATGTCCCAAACTCACAGACAAAAATCAGAAAAGGGATTTAATAGGAGAACTATTAAATATCAAACCAGCAATGACAGCATTGCTTTTTTTAGTCTCCATAGCGATGACAGCATTATGTTCAGTCTCCATAGCGATGACAGCATTATGTGTAGTCTCCATTCTCTGTGATGCTTTGTGGGAAAAGACTATTTTGTACTGAACTGAAAAATACAGGAAAATCATGTCATTTTAATCATTACAATAACAATATAATGATCGCATTTGTATGCACCTGTGACATGGGCCATGGAAATATCAAAACGCAGAGTGTCTCTCCTGAGTGAAGTGAATAATAGACTGCACTGTGCATAATCACCAGAACTGTCTCAGTCGGAGCCTGTCTTTATTGGAAGCCATTCAGACATAATACAATTTGTTGATGGGGTCTTTTCTTCTGACAGACTATAGGAATGAATACCCACTTATTGAACTCTAATGCTGATCTCCACCTCTAAGTGCAGTAATGGAACTGACTAAAAGGTCCTACTGGCAGGACAGAACTTACCCAAGTCTCCTCACACACACACACACACACACACTGACACACACACACACACTGACACACACACACCTCCAGTGTTACAGAATTGCACAGATTTGCCTATTTTCGGAGGCATTTCATGTCATTTCAGCCATTGAGGAGTGCATGACATGTTGAAATCACACACTAAAGCACCTGAAGCCCACGCATCTACACATGACAGCTGGGTCTGTCTCTGCGTTGCCTATCCATTGTCTCTCCCTTGTCTCTGTGTTGTCTCTGTGTTGTCTCTATATATATATATATGGACACTAGCTGTTGTTGTGTAAGTCACGTTGAGATTGTATGTGTGTCCATTGTGATTGGGAAGACTGGTGTGTGTTTTTGGTGTAGCCTCCATCGTGATTGGGAAGTGGTGGTGTGTGTGTGTTTCCTGGTGTAGCCTTCATTGTGTATGTGTATGTGTGTGCGTGTGTGTGTGTGTGTGTGTGTGTGTTTGTGTGTGTGTGTATGTGTTTGTGTGTGTATGTGTGTTTTCTGATAGCCTCCATCGTGATTGGGAAGTGGTGGTGTGTGTGTGTTTCCTGGTGTAGCCTTCATTGTGTGTGTTTGTTGTGTGTGTGTTTCCTGATAGCCTCCATCGTGATTGGGAAGTGGTGGTGTGTGTGTGTTTCCTGGTGTAGCCTTCATTGTGTATGTATTGTATGTGTGTGTGTGTGTGTGTTTCCTGATAGCCTCCATCGTGATTGGGAAGTGGTGGTGTGAGATGGAGCCATGCCTGGAGGGGGAGGAGTGCAAGACGCTGCCAGACAACTCAGGATGGATGTGTTACTCTGGCAACAAGATCAAAACCACCCGGGTAAGAGCATCTCTATTGTCACACATCATCAACACCACCAGGGTAACATCATCTCTATTCTCACACATCAACACCACCAGGGTAACATCATCTCTATTCCCACACATCATCATCACCACCAGGGTAAGATCATCTCTATTCTCACACTCTATTCTATACACCACCAGGGTAAGAGCATCTCTATTCTAAAACATCTCTATTCTCACACATCTCTATTCCCACACATCATCAACACCACCAGGGTAACATCATCTCTATTATCACGCATCACACCACCAGGGTAACATCATCTCTATTCCCACACATCATCAACACCACCAGGGTAACATCATCTCTATTCCCACACATCATCAACACCACCAGGGTAAGATTATCTCTATTCTAACGCATCAACACCACCAGGGTAAGATGATCTTCCTCATATAATGTGTTCGTTATGTGTATAAATGCAACAGAGCAGTATAGTCTCAAAGACTAATTAGTGAGCATTGGTAATAATTAGTGAATATTAGTGAGCTTTGGTGAGAAATAATTGTCATGTGTAATTGTCATCTGACATCTGTAATTGTCATGTGTAATTGTCATGTGTCATTGTAATGTGTCATGTGTAACTGTCATGTGTAATTGTCATCTATCATGTAATTGTCATGTGTAAGTGTCATGTGTAATTGTCATGTGTCATTGCCATGTGTAATTGTCATGTGTCGTGTAATTGTCATGTGTAATTGTCATCTGTCATTTATTTCCCAGAACACCCAGCCTTACTCCTCTCTGTAGCTGGAGAAGCCATATTGAAACCGTCACAGCGAGAGCAACATCCAAGTAAGTTTGATTGAAAATGAATCAACTATAACTGTAAATATGTGAATTGGATGTGTTTAGAAATAGCATCATGATTTAGAAACATGTTGTTGTTGTTGTTGTTATTTTAACATCATTTTGTTGTTTGATGTTGATCATACTGAGCAAGGTGAGCCATTTCAGATACTATAATTTCACGCCAGCAAGTGAAACAGGATATGGGATTTTTAGCTGCAACCTCAGGGTGTGTTTGAGCTAATGCATTTCATATGAGATGTGCTCCCTGTCAGCAATTGAGAAACTATGTCTCTCTCTGCCTCTTAGTTAAAAACAGTAACTGCTCTGAAATGCTGTGCGGATTTTGACATTCAATAAAATATGATGCCCTCCCTTTGCCCTCAGCGGATCAGCTGATGTGAACCCACCCAAACACTCCCCCCTCCTGGAGACCTCCTCTCCTGGGATCCTACCCCCTCTGCGACTAATCAAGTGGGACAGGGTTTTTTTTTTTGAGTGAAAGAACATGGATTACTCCGACCATAAAGCAGTGCAGAGACTGAGGCATGCGCCCTGCTGAGGAGAGACATTTCCTCATTTCCTGGAGCCCTGTGTCAGCCGATGTTGTCCCTCAGATGTTGCGATGATGGCCGATAGTGCGGCCCTGCCTGTCCTCAGCTGCAGCAGCAGCACAACAGAGTTGTTGGATTACCAATCCCCTGCTCGACACTCTGGGTCAATTCAGCAAAGACTAGCCGCAAGTCCACCCTCAGAACCTCTATGGATTTTATTTTCAGACATAACTGGTGTGACCCCTTTCCCCATTTTAGACTGCAACGTTGGCTGAACACATCTACTCTACCTGAGGGAAATAGGGACAGGTGAACACCTCTACTCTACCTAAGGGAAATAGGGACTGGTGAACACCTCTACTCTACCTGAGGGAAATAGGGACTGGTGAACACCTCTACTCTACCTGAGGGAAATAGGGACTGGTGAACACCTCTACTCTACCTAAGGGAAATAGGGACTGGTGAACACCTCTACTCTACCTGAGGGAAATAGGGACTGGTGAACACCTCTACTCTACCTAAGGGAAATAGGGACTGGTGAACACCTCTACTCTACCTGAGGGAAATAGGGACTGGTGAACTGCAAAGAATAAGTCGGATTGGTCATGTGACTTCTAGCTGTCTCAGCCATCTGTATATAATCATCATATCATTATTGTATTAATAGGCCATCTGTATATAATCATTATTGTATTAATAGGACAATGGAAAGGGAATGGACACGTGGTCACATTTTGTAGGAAAAGACAGAAATCTTACAGCTTGTTGTATTCATAGTTCATGTGCAAAGTATATGAAGAAAGCTGATGACTGTGCTTTCCTGATGTTTTGCAAAAATAAATACAAACCAAGGCCTTGAGGACAGCATTCATTTTTGTGAAATAAAATTGTTTGCTAGTTATGCGGGCATATCATGTGAAATGATATTGTTTGCTAGTTATTCGGGCATGTGAAATGATATTGTTTGCTAGTTATGCGGGCATATCATGTGAAATGATATTGTTTGCTAGTTATGTGGCCATATCATGTGAAATGACATTGTTTGCTACTTATGCGGGCATATCATGTGAAATTATATTGTTTGCTAGTTATGCGGGCATATCATGTGAAATGACATTGTTTGCTAGTTATGCGGGCATATCATGTGAAATGATATTGTTTGCTAGTTATGCGGGCATATCATGTGAAATGACATTGTTTGCTAGTTATGCGGGCATATCATGTGAAATGATATTGTTTGCTAGTTATTGTTTACATGAGGGAATATGCTGCTACATCTACCTCTCTCAAAATTCATATGTCGCTCATACAAAAGATATGCACCACGAGTGTTGCTGAGTGCATGCTCACACTCTGCCTTTATAGACTCTTCTCTGGATATGAACATAATCCATATAAGAAAACATCTAAAAACGTCTACACGATAAAAACATCTACAAACGTCAACACAACAAAAACATCCAAAAACGGCTACACGACAAAAACATTTAAAAACATCTACACGAAAAAAACATCTGAAAACGTCGACACGACAAAAACATCTAAAAACGTCTCGACGACAAAAACATCTAAAAACATTGACACGACAAAAACATCTAAAAAAAACATTGACACAACAAAAACATCTGACAACGTTCAACACGGCAAAAACATGTAAAAACCTCTACACAACAAAAAACAGGTCATCATTGGTTGGCTGTGGCCACCAATATGTAACAGGCGAGACATGAAATAGTCATTTAGGTGCTACCCATATGTGACAGGCTAGACATGAAATAGTCATTTAGGTGCCACTCATACTGAATGTGACAGGCTAGACATGAAATAGTCATTTTTAGGTGCCTGCAAGTAGAGAGTCCCGTGGGGGTTGCGACGCAAATGGAAGGACCTGTTTTGCAAACTCTATGCGAGAGCGTGCGGGATGAGAGAGGTGCATTTGGGTGCAGGAGAGACAGATGATTCACTGCACTCCCGCAAATTAAATATGCGTAAAATAACATATAGAAATGATTAAAGTAGTGAATAGAATAGTTGGGCTCAATATTGTGTTAGGTAGCATTAAAAATCGGGGTTTAAGCAGCCTAACTGTCGTTTAGGCCTACGTGGGTTCAATTCTTGCATGCTGCTCTGTTGTTGAAATTCGAAATCGAAAGCATGACCGAGGAAGAGGCTACTTCAGATGTTAGTGCCTTTCTAAAGAACGGATGCCAGCTAGCATAGCTGTTGTACAGTTGCCTACATTCAGAATCAAGAAACTTTAAATCAGACATCTGGCAGTCTTTTTCAGTGGTGCATGTCAAAGGCTCCTTTTGTGAGATAGAAGGCAAAACTGAATATCCCTCCTGCATATCCTGTGGGCTTTTGCAGGCGGGAGCAGGACATAATGTTACAGATGCGGGCGGGAGGGGGACAAAGAATTGCACATTATTGCGGGAGCGAGCAGGAAGAATCTGTCCCGTGCAGACCTCTACCTACCTGCAAGTCCCAGGAGGCTTCATTGTGCATTGTACTGTAATAACCCTGCTGAAACCAGCGTATGCTAGCACTTGCTATTAGTTGGTCTTTGCTAGTTTTCTTCCAGCTCTTTAGCTGGTCTTTGCTTGACAGGCTGGTCTCCAGCATGACCATCTTGCACCAGCTGTATCCCACAAGACAGGCTGGTCACACCAGCATGACCAGCTTCCTCAGATGGTCACACCAGCATATCCAGCTGGTGGCCCAACCAGCTACACCAGCAAAGACCAGCAAGAGCTGGAAGAAAACCAGCAAAGACCAGCAGCGCTGCTTAGAAGTGGGCGGTGGGGCCCCAAAGGACCATATGACATTAAGATGTGGTTCACTCCCAGATAGTTAGATATGAATGTTACTTTTTTATGACAGTAGGCTTCCTCCATTTAATTTCATATTGCAGGTCTGAGTGATTCATTTATAACTAAGGAATCTCAGTGTGAGAATGTTCCTCCAGTGTGATGATGGGTAGGAAGCACTGATATGCCACCGCTGGTCAGATATCTTGCGTTGAGCACGGGATGTAAATACCACGACATTTCAGCAGTTTGCCAGAAGTTCACTTTGGACCCTGCAGCTGTCTGCGACACTGATCTGAATAGAAATACCAAGACGACATGTTTGTCCTAAGGCTGTAATTACCAAGATAGGTTCAGCAAAGTGGAGGCGTAATTCAGACATGACAGGCGATGATCGGAGACATGATACCCAACGCCAACATGCCACTGGCAGGGGGACATACAGTGGATGCTTTATCAGGGGTTTTTTCATGTCCATGCTTCTCTTGCTGTCGTTGAGATTCAGTAAAAGTCTTTTTTTAACAGATACAGAGAGAGCAGCCTGGCTAACACAAGGCATGCTGGGCAAACCCAGGCTAGACCCAGGTAAAAAAAAAAAACTATTAAAAGTATACTTTTTGAAAGTGTACTAAGTACAGTTTGTACTTTTTTCGTCAAATCCAAGTGTAATTTAGTCTATTGAATTATGTATTAAGGTCAACTTAATACCAACTTGACTATACTTGAGTGTAATTAGTGTGCTAAAATGGAACAACATTTTACAAACTTTAAGTGTTCTTAAGTACATTATACAAAAAGAGATTTTATGAGCATTCGGAACACAGTCGCAGTACAATTTTGTAACATCCCAAGTGTATTGGAAATATACTTAAAAGGCATTACAGTAAAACTAATAATAGTGTAGCAGTGTATTTTGAATACTCTTATCATCCTTATTTCTATTAATTTGGCATGCTTCTGTAATATTTTAAATTAACTTCAAATGTACTTCCCGACCACAATAAGTGCGATTTAAGTGTACTATTAGTACTCTCCTACCTATTCTGTTACATGACAAATTACACCTTTATTATGAGAATAACATTTTATTGACATGAATGAAAAAAAAACATAATATTCATCCATAACAAAAGTAAAACATTTTTCTGAAAGTTATGGATCTCTTGAGCATATCTTTTCAAGTTGGATGTGGTAACGCGATAAAACATGCATTTGGGCGTATTATATTATTTCACATGCATAGATTTTTCGAGTGGCTGTTTGGAGCGCTGGTCAGATTCCTCCTCGCTCGCAGCATTTTCTTCCATGCTTGGGGAGCAGTTTCCTCTGAGTGCGCACGCGCAGAGAGAATTTGCGCGCACGCATTTAATACAAGGATACAAGGAAGTTTATTGTCACATGCATATAGTTACTGGAAGTAAGAAATGCAGTGAAATTATGTCTGGTGTCAGCCTATTTGGGGGTAAAAAGTGCAGTAGAAGAGGGGTTTAGTAGATAAAGTGGCAAGGACTGTGTGTGTGTAGTGTGTGTGTGGGTAGGTGGGGGCAGTGTGCTGTAAGTATGCAGAGGATGTGTGTTGGAGAAGATCCTGAAGACAATGTGCTGTGTATGTAGGGAGGGGGGGGGGGCAGTGTGCAACAAGTGTGTAGAGGAGGCTTACTGTAGCAAACAGTGTGCAGATTATCTGTACCTATTTCACATTTACTTTTTATGGGTCAAATTGGTATTGACACCATCTGTTTGCCATCCTGGTATGGGTAGACCTGGCCAGGTAGTGTTTCCTTAAAGGATAATTCCGGTGTGATTTTGACCTAAAGTGTTTTGAAACATGATACCGAGTGTGAACGTATGTCTCATAGCCCATCTCGGCTTGTCCCCTGCACTCCGAAATCTGGTGCTAGTTAGCCGATGCTACCAACAAGGCGGTCAATGGTGGTGCCTCGGCATCGGCATAGCCATGCAAATAAATCACCATTTTACACCACGATTTATACAGACAGTATCTTCACGAAGTTTAGCGTTTGCAGCCATCTTGAATTTAGTCACGATAAGTCGAGCTACGAGTAAGAATGAACAGGTATGATAAGGGATCAGATTCCAAAAATAATTCCGTGGAAATGCATGGATTCCAGTTGCTGCTACTGGAAGAAACTGTAATCCATGCATTTCCACAGAATTATTTTTGGAATCTGATCCCTTATCATACCTGTTCATTCTTACTCGTAGCTCGACTTATCGTGACTAAATTCAAGATGGCTGCAAACGCTAAACTTCGTGAAGATACTGTCTGTATAAATCGTCTTGTAAGAAAACTACCAGTGCTTTTTCAAAGTTCTCAATGTCTCGTTTTAAATGTCAGGGCCCTCGGAAGTCTACCAATGAAGTGTGGAGATACATTGAGCCTCGTAAATGGTGTAAAACAGTGATTTATTTGCATGGCTATGCCGATGCCGAGGCACCACCATTGACCGCCTTGTTGGTAGCATCGGCTAACTAGCGCCAGATTTCGGAGAGCAGGGGACAAGCCGAGATGGGCTATGAGACATACGTTCACACTCGGTATCATGTTTCAAAACGCTTTAGGTCAAAATCACACCGGAATTCTCCTTTAAAGCGTTGTGCACCTTGGCACCGATATGCGTGCAACCACCCTGTTTTCTGCATTTGATTACCTTAGATTCCTTTGTTTCCAATACAACCGTATTATCGTTTTCGGGTCAAATGGCATTTTAAATGGGAGTCGTAGGGGCACTAGCCTACTATTTTGATGCATGAATCAAAATCATCAAATATCAATATAGTTCTGCCCCTACGACTCCCATTCAAAATGGCATTTGACCCAGAAACGACAATACAGTCAAGCTTAATAGTGGCGCTTCTGACTTAATTATGCTTTCAAACGAAAGTTTGACTCAGGTACATTCACAAAAAGACCCTAGGTTGCATTTTGGCTTTGAGAGTAATGGGGCAAGGTCCTGGATGAAGAATATTTACCTTTACTGCTGTTTATTTGAGGCGTTCAGACATCTCGGTTTCAAAACTGTCCAGGAACACCTGTAAAAACATAGTTAGGCTACAGATTAAAACTAGGTAAATTACAAACACTACCATGACATGAACTTGAATGCTCTGTCTAACACGAATAATTAAAAAAATCTAAATCTATCGCATAAACCAAGGCATAATATCAATCATGTAGCCTAAGCTTCATAGCACTAACTTAGTAGAACACCAGGTTTAATTCCTCCTCTAATATCAATGGTGGAAAAAAACGTTCTAAAATGCATGTAATTTGTCCTGTAGACTCATTTTAAAAGATGTCTCCACGATTAAAGAAACAAACAGCTACAATGTCATTAGCATGCCTAATGAGTGTGAAGTGTGACTAGCCTAGCACCATCCTCCTTTCTGTGAGGTAGCCTACACCACACATAATATTAAACAACATTGGTGAACTTTAGGCAAACGTTGCTTAATAAAGAACACACTTTCTTCCATCATAGTTTGTCTAACGTTAGTGCTAGCCAACGCTTGTCAATAACCCCACAAACACAAAGCAGGCTAAAGTAGTTTTCTTCTTGATAGGGATCTGGGTCTTAGCTAAATTAGCTAACGTGATCTGGCATTGCTAGCTTGTACTAGCAAGGATAAAAACAAACTCTTGAAAGATTGCTAAGCCATCAATTTAACTTCTCCAAAGACTACCGAAGGTCATAAAGAGTAAGCTACATCAGAATCATTTAACAATATGCTTTGGGACTCACCTGATAACGAATAACTTGGCACTTTAGATCCAACTGGCTTCAGCCCTTGTTATCTCATATGACGAGTCCTTCTGGCTTTGTAGGACCAACGTCTCTGGCATGACTAGAATTTATGGTATCTTCAATTTGGACAAACCTGTAACCTTATACGGACCGTAAACGTATGCATTTTCTGGTCTGTACAGTCCATCTGTCTTGCAAATAAAGTTACAAGCATAGACTGTATAAAATAACGTTAATGTTTGCTCACACCACGTTTTGCTCGAAAGCTGCACAGATCCTCCCACTCCATTTCAAATTCAAACAGCCATGTTATTGGTCAACTGGACTGCAGATACATTTAACTGTGTTGCCTATAAATTTAACAAAATGCCACATTCATCCTCTCACAACCTCTACTACATCACAAACGTATATGCTACTACCTTGCTAAGACACAAAATCAACAAAAGAAAAAATATTATTTGATGACCAAAATTGATAGATCAGTGTGTCTAGGCTAGGTTATTGCACATTGCCATCCATGCGGCTGACATATCAGGCCTAAAAGCTACACATTAGTATTTTATTAAAGGTGAGATGACTATGAAACTATACAAACAATGTATTAGGCCTACCAAAAAAATATACTTTCCATAAGTACACTATATTACAACTCTAAGTATTAGCAATTTAATACACTTAAACTAAATAAACTTCTTTACTATTTAAAATACACTAACAACAAAGTACACTTTTAAAAAGTACATTACAAAAACACTTTGAATATTGCACAATAAGTATATTTCATTTTAGTACACTGAAGTTGAACTCAATAACATCTACTTTGAAGTATACTTTCTAAAAGTACACATTAAACATACTTTACATAAAGTACAAAAAGTGTAAGCATACTTGCTTAATACTTCATGTACTTTAATCATATTTCTAACACACTAAAGTATACTACTTTTTTACCTGGGGAGAGAGAGAGTAGCCTGGCTAACGCAAGGCATGCTGGGTAAACCCAGGCTAGAGAGAGTAGATGCTGAGCAGTAATATGCAGCGTCTGGCAACCAGCTGAAGAAACTCTCCCTCACATACACACTCTCCCTTTCTCCCATTCACACACACTCACACACACACACATACACCCTCTCCCTTTCTCCCATTCACACACACACACACTCTCCCTTTCTCCCATTTACACACACACACACACACACATACACGCTCTCCCTTTCTCCCATTCACTCACACACACACACACAAACACAAATACACACAAACCTGTGCATGCATGTATGCACATACTGTACACTAGTTACAAATTAGTCCTTGAAATTCTGGAGAGCATGACAAACGCGACCCAGAATGTCAATTAATAAACTATATTCAGCACAGTGTAGAGACGTTTGCATCTTGCCTGCGGGATGAGGTTGTGTTTACAATTGGACCACTCTTCCTCTTCACGAGGCAAGTCATTTCTCAGTAGCAGCCACCTCTATAATGCCTGCTATGCTAACGATAATAGGACCCCTCTCTCAATCCATCAACTGTAAATGAAGGGAAAGGATTTGCATAAAATATGAAGCCAATTCTATTTAATACCCCATTTAAAAGACACTTAGTCCGTGTTATAGTTATTAATGAATGTATAACCTGAAGAAGCTATTAAGATGGCTTAAAGGAACACGCCACCCAATGTCAGTAGTAATATATGTTCTTACCTTAACTTTCACGAGTTGAGTCATACCTCTCCCGTGTCCGTACGTGAACTCAAACGCTCTGGTGCGCGGCTGGACTGTGTTAGCATGTTGCTATGCTAGCGGGCTTTGACGGCAACTAAGCGTAGAAGTAATCAAAAACATCCACGTTTTACCGACTTAAATACAGTTGCACGAGTAGTTGATAGAAATGCTACGGCCACGCAACATGAAACGTGGCGATTTTCCAAGCGAATAAACCGGAGAACTACAATGTGTGGCGCAATAGCACTTGGGAGTACTTCGACCTAGCGTAGTAGTATTGTTAACACCTAATTGTAGATCCTATCCACCACAGAGTTTAGAATCCATGCTGGATCGATTCTCAACCTCTCCCTCCCCTCTGAGCGAGAGAGAGGCACACACACTAGAGATGCGCTGATGGGCTATTATTTCAACCATAACTGCATAGCAAAACTTATCATCCATCAGCCATCCATCAACACCAAAGTTTTTTGACCAATCTTCGAAACGGCACCCGCCCACCATCCGCTAGTTGTTTTAATGTAGGGGGTGATGCGCTGCTGACGTGAGGCTAGAAAGCCCTTGCCTGTTCTAGGAAGACTGATCCAATGCAGCAAATATATTAAAAGGCTAAAGTCGTACATTGGCTATGTTGTAGCCTATCCCCAGAATATCAGCAGCAAACTCAGTCTCTGTCTCGCAAAACAGTCTCCAAATAAAACGCACATCGGCCTGTTGCCTATGCCAGCTTGTGACAATATATCGTCCAAAATGCTTGATTGCATTGCATTCTCCACATTTTTAGCTACATTTTCATGTACCACATCAGCATTTTTGTTCAGTGAATCTTTTGTAAATTGCTTTAAAATGAATTGCGCTGTCTGTCTGAAAAAGAGCGCTCGTGCAGTCAAAATGAATGGGAGTCTTCAGAACAGGCTTTCAGTCACCCTGACATAACAGTGTGTAAAGTAGCCTATAATGTGAATGACTTGTTATTTTATCAAGGATTTCTTTCTTTTTGCAAAAAATAAAGTACAATAGGCATTAATTAGTAGGCCAGGAGCATGTTGAAATTATGTGGCAAATTGCGTTTTTTATTACAATGATAAAATTGTAAAAGGACGTGACCGAAGCTGAGGCAAGCCAGGCAATAGGCCTATAGGCCCAACGGTAATTGTAAAGCAATTTACAAAAGATTCACTGAACAAAAATGCTGATGTGGTACATGAAAATGTAGCTAAAAATGTGGAGAATGCAATGCAATCAAGCATTTTGGACGATATATTTTCACAAGCTGGCAGAAAAGGCAACAGGCCAATGTGCGTTTTATTTGGAGACTGTTTTGCGAGGCAGAGACTGAGTTTGCTGCTGATATTCTGGGGATAGGCTACAACATAGCCAATGTACGACTTTAGCCTTTTAATATATTTGCTGCATTGGATCAGTCTTCCTAGAACAGGCAAGGGCGTTCTAGCCTCACGTCAGCAGCGCTGCATCACCCATATAGCATAGGGGAGAACCGGCACAATTGTAACACTTTTTTATTTTTCCAATTCAAACTCGATTTACACAAAGACGATAGACTTGAGAGTTGTGAAATTTGACCAGAACAGAGTCGTACATGTCTACTCCATGAAAGTTGAAACAGAATTTAAAAAAGATGTTATAGTTTGTCAATAATTTAACTTAACAGCCATAAAAAAGTGCGGTACAGTTGTAACAGTAGCGTCATGAATGTAACACTAAAATCGTGAATCCTATAACATATTTTAACACAAAACAGTGCTGTGTTAAACAAAGAGCATCTGTTTTCATATAAAATCAAGAAAAAAAGTCCAAATGTATGACTGTTAAAGCTAATTTATTGCATTATTGATTAGCCATTGCAGACCATACGGTGTTATGCTAGCTCACAATAACCTTTAAATATGCTTATTTTGGCCATATCCACTTGATAAAACCAGTAAATATAGTTGATAAACTGCTTATTTCTTACATGTCTGAAGCATTTGGTCCAACACCGTGGTAAAGTTGGTTTTATATTGGACGTTGGATATTCGACACATTCGAAAAATCTATTTAGCACTGACTACGAGGGTCAAATTTGTGTCAAACCAACTTTAATGTGTTTAAACAAGGCCTGCCTATATTACACAAAGCTTCTTTTGTCCAAAAACCCATGTTTTGATTTTATGAATTTTTTAGGCTGATAAAAGATTTCAATCTATTATGCGGCTTCACCTTTTGACTTACCCATACTAAAACACATCTCCTGAACTCGGCTTACTGCCCTTTCTAGTACACAAAGCTTCTTTTTCCCTAAAACCTACTCTTTGATTTTATAAAATTTTTAATGTTAAATGTTTCAAATCTATTATGCGGCTTGCCCTTTTGACCTACCCATGTCAAAACACATCTGGTGAACTCGGATTACTGCTCTATATAGTACACAAAGCTTCTTTTTCCCAAAAATCCATTCTTTGATTTTATAAATATTTTTTAATGTAAAAAAAATGCTTTAAATCTATTATGCGGCTTGACCTTTTGACCTACCCATGTCAAAACACATCTGTTGCACTCAGCTAACTGCTCTTCATAGTACACAAAGCTTATTTTGTCCAAAAACTTACTCTTTGATTTTATATAAATTTTTTACTATTCAAAAATGCTATAAATCTATTATGCGGCTTGACCTTTTGACCTACCCATGTCTAAACACATCTGCTGCACTCGGCTAACTGCCCTACATAGTACACAAAGCTTCTTTTTTCCAAAAATGCACTCTTTGATTTTATATTATTTTTTTACTATTCAAAAATGCTATAAATCTATTATGTGGCTTGACCTTTTGACCTACCCATGTCAAAACACATCTGTTGCACTCAGCTAACTGGCCTTCATAGTACACAAAGCTTATTTTTTCCAAAAACTCACTCTTTGATTTTATATAAATTTTTTACTATTCAAAAATGCTATAAATCTATTATGCGGCTTGACCTTTTGACCTACCCATGTCAAAACACATCTGCTGCACTTGGCTAACTGCCCTACATAGTACACAAAGCTTATTTTTTCCAAAAATGCACTCTTTAATTTTATATTATTTTTTTATTATTCAAAAATGCTATAAATCTATTATGTGCCTTCACCTTTTGACCTACCCATGTCAAAACACATCTGTTGCACTCGGCTAACTGCCCTACATAGTACACAAAGCTTCTTTTTTTCAAAAACGCACTCTTTGATTTTATATTAATTTTTTACTATTCAAAAATGCTATGAATCTATTATGCGGCTTCCCCTTTCGACCTACCCATGTCAAAACACATCTGCTGCACTCAGCTAACTGCCCTACATAATACACAAAGCTTCTTTTTTCCAGAAACTCACTCTTTGATTTTATATTAATTTTTTACTATTCAAAAATGCTATAAATCTATTATGCGGCTTGACCTTTTGACCTACCCATGTCAAAACACATCTGTTGCACTCGGCTAACTGCCCTACATAGTACACAAAGCTTCTTTTTTTCAAAAACGCACTCTTTGATTTTATATTAATTTTTTACTATTCAAAAATGCTATGAATCTATTATGCGGCTTCCCCTTTCGACCTACCCATGTCAAAACACATCTGCTGCACTCAGCTAACTGCCCTACATAATACACAAAGCTTCTTTTTTCCAGAAACTCACTCTTTGATTTTATATTAATTTTTTACTATTAAAAAATGCTATAAATCTATTATGCGGCTTGACCTTTTGACCTACCCATGTCAAAACACATCTGTTGCACTCGGCTAACTGCCCTACATAGTACACAAAGCTTCTTTTTTTCAAAAACGCACTCTTTGATTTTATATAAATTTTTTACTATTCAAAAATGCTATGAATCTATTATGCGGCTTCCCCTTTCGACCTACCCATGTCAAAACACATCTGCTGCACTCAGCTAACTGCCCTACATAATACACAAAGCTTCTTTTTTCCAGAAACTCACTCTTTGATTTTATATTAATTTTTTACTATTAAAAAATGCTATAAATCTATTATGCGGCTTGACCTTTTGACCTACCCATGTCAAAACACATCTGTTGCACTCAGCTAACTGGCCTTCATAGTACACAAAGCTTCTTTTTTCCAAAAACTCACTCTTTGATTTTATATAAATTTTTTACTATTCAAAAATGCAAAAAAACAAGCTACCTCTTTGTAGGTAGACATACATCATTTATATTTATTAAGTTAACTATATTTTGTTTTCCATCCAAAGTTCCATTTGGCTGTGTAAATCAACTGGATTTTTTAATATTTTCAATAAATGTATAATATAGATTTATAGCATTTTTTGATAATAAAACATCGGTAACACTTTATAATAACTACACACAATTCATCATTTATTAAGCCTTTGTTACTTATTAGTTAATGGTTTGTTCATCATTAGTAATTTCTAATTTATCATCAGTAAAGCATTTGTTCACACAGTTATAAATAATTTGTTCATAGTAAATAAGCCTATATCTAAAATATGTTTATACATTATTGTTAATACTTAATAAATGATGCAATAATATGTTTTTGATTAAGTAATATTTCCATTATTTAACAGTTGTAACATACACATGCACTAATGATTAGTTAGGGTGAGGATACATATTTTATAAACCACTTCCTAATACTATAATTCATAATTAACTCAGGAGTTACAAGTGGTTAGTTAATGATATTTTGTGAGCTCATCTAAAGTGAGGACTTTTTATGCCTTGCAACACATTTACAAATGAGTTATAAAGTTTACACATGCATTTATTGGAAATATTACTTCATCAACAAAATATTAATCGCAAAATGTATTAAGTATTAACAATAATTCATAAACATATTTTAGATATAGGTGTATTTACTATGAACAAACTATTTATAATTGTGTGTACAAATACTTTGTTTATGAGAATCAACATAGGAACAATGCTTTACAAATGATGAACAAAGCATTTTGTAATAGTTTGCAACTGGTTTATAATAAGAAAATGATTTCATTATAAGTGGTTGTTTCATTACTTATTAAGTATAAATCATGTACTTACAACATATTTTTGGATAGGCTTATTTACTATGAACAAACCATTTATAATTGTGTGAACAAATGCTTTACTGATGATAAATTATGTATGAACAAGAAACTACTAATGATGAACAAACCATTAACTAATAAGTAACAAAGGCTTAATAAATGATGAATTGTGTGTAGTTATTATAAAGTGTTACCAAAACATCTATAAAATCAAAGAGTGGGCTTTGGAAAAAATAAGCTTTGTGTACTATGTAGGGCAGTTAGCTGAGTGCAGCAGATGTGTTTTGACATGGGTAGGTCAAAAGGTGAAGGCGCATAATAGATTTATAGCATTTTTTAATAGTAAAAAAATAATATAAAATCAAAGAAAGAGTTTTTGAAAAAAATAGGCTTTGTGTACTATGTAGGGCAGTTAGCCGAGTGCAGCAGATGTGTTTTGATATGGGTAAGTCGAAAGGGGAAGGCACATAATAGATTTATAGCATTTAAAGCATTTTTTTTACATTAAAAAATATTTATAAAATCAAAGAATGGATTTTTGGGAAAAAGAAGCTTTGTGTACTATATAGAGCAGTAATCCGAGTTCACCAGATGTGTTTTGACATGGGTAGGTCAAAAGGGAAAGCCGCATAATAGATTTGAAACATTTAACATTAAAAATTGTATAAAATCAAAGAGTAGGTTTTAGGGAAAAATAAGCTTTGTGTACTAGAAAGGGCAGTAAGCCGAGTTCAGGAGATGTGTTTTAGTATGGGTAAGTCAAAAGGTGAAGCCGCATAATAGATTGAAATCTTTTATCAACCTAAAAAATTCATAAAATCAAAACATGGGTTTTTGGACAAAAGAAGCTTTGTGTAATATAGGCAGGCCTTGTTTAAACACATTAAAGTTGGTTTGACACAAATTTGACCCTCGTAGTCAGTGCTAAATAGATTTTTCGAATGTGTCGAATATCCAACGTCCAATATAAAACCAACTTTACCACGGTTGGTCCAACAGTGATATTTCAAGTTGCTGTGTTAACTTTAATTGGGTGATGGCGGCACAAAAATCATAATCCATAACTCGCAATGAGAATGTTCGTGCATTCGCGATAAAATCAGTTCATCTTGCCATAGAGACTGGTGTTACAACTGACCCGCACAGGTCATGTTTTTATTTTCATTTAATTGCATGTGCTGTGACTACATAAATCAAATAGGACTCATGTTAACTTGAAACAGAGGGACTGAAGATATGAATGACATGTGATTGAAGTCCACACGCTCAAATTTCACAAAGCAAACTTAAACAAACAGTTGCGGTTAAAAATAAATAAATCGCGATGCTTGAATTTTGCACCTTTTTGCTTAATATCTCTGGTCATATTTATAGTAGACCATTCATATGTGGATGGCTGTAAGATTATACATAATTACATGATATGTGTCTGTTTACGTTTCCGTAGCTACACCATATCTTGAGAATTAAACACTGTTACATTTGTACCGCTGTTACAATTGTACCAGTTCTCCCCTACATTAAAACAACCAGCGGATGGTGGGCGGGTGCCGTTTCGAAAATTGGTCAAAAAACTTTGGTGTTGATGGATGGCTGATGGATGATAAGTTTTGCTATGCAGTTATGGTTGAAATAATAGCCCATCAGCGCATCTCTAGTGTGTGTGCCTCTCTCTCGCTCAGAGGGGAGGGAGAGGCTGAGGGTCGATCCAGCATGGATTCTAAACTCTGTGGTGGATAGGATCTACAATTAGGTGTTAACAATACTACTACACTAGGTCGAAGTACTCCCAAGTGCTATTGCGCCACACATTGTAGTTCTCCGGTTTATTCGCTTGGAAAATCGCCACGTTTCACGTTGCGTGGCCGTAGCATTTCTATCAACTACTCGTGCAACTGTATTTAAGTCGGTAAAACGTGGATGTTTTTGATTACTTCTACGCTTAGTTGCCGTCAAAGCCCGCTAGCATAGCAACATGCTAACACAGTCCAGCCGCGCACCAGAGCGTTTGAGTGCACGTACGGACACGGGAGAGGTATGACTCAACTCGTGAAAGTTAAGGTAAGAACATATATTACTACTGACATTGGGTGGCGTGTTCCTTTAAGATCTTTTGGGCCCTCACCGTCGACTTCAAGGCAACACTGCCACCATCGACTTCAAAGCACCTAACCCTAACCCTAAACCTAAACCCCTAACTAACCCTAACCCTAAACCCTAGCGCATTCCAGGCAGCGCTGCTTCGAAGTGGGCGGTGGGGCCCCAAAGGACCATATGACATTAAGATGTGGTTCACTCCCAGATAGTTAGATATGAATGTTGAAATTTTGTAAAAAATTAATTTTTTTACTGTCTCAGTGGAATTGTACACAGCGATCTTGAATCTTGAAGGTCTTGATGAAGGTAGGCAAACCACTCAAGATCTGCGTTTACACACACACACACAGCACAGACACACACCAGCACACATACAGACCAGCACACACACACCAACACACACACACCAACACACATACACACCAGCACACATACACACCAGCACACACACACCAACACACATACACACCAGCACACATACACACCAGCACACACACACAGACCAGCACACATACTGACCACAAACTGACTCTCGAAAGTATGTCCTCTAGTGACGAAAGATGAGTCAGCAGGTGAGCTCAAAAAGCCATGTGACCATTTGATGGCTGGTTTGTTCTAGCGTTGGGGACACCTGTTTCAGCAGCCCTCTCTTCCCGTCCTGTTTTCAGCAGCCCTCTCTTCCCGTCCTGTTTCAGCAGCCCTCTCTTCCCGTCCTGTTTTCAGCACATCCTGTTTCAGCAGCCCTCTCTTCCCGTCCTGTTTCAGCAGCCCTCTCTTCCCGTCCTGCTGATGAGGCCGTTAGGGGAGAGAAGGAGCAGCTGCGGAGGAAGCAGTACGGGGATCTGTAGAAACATCCGTCACAGTGGATCAATGGGGCCCATCTCTGCCAGAACAACATTCTCTGGGTCCATATTGTGGTCTGAATCAAATCGGGCCGTCCTAAAGTCTGAAATCACAGGAGCACAAGTGGAACTTGGTGAAGACATGTTAACCTTACCGAAACCACAAGGGTGATAACACCCTTTCCTTTTCCAAAGTCAAATTCATAACACGTTTTGCTAACTCAAAACTTAGCAAGAAAGCATAAAAAAAGCATAAAACTGATTCAGTGTGATGATTTTTCATCAGCTAACTCTCTTGAAATCAGGAACATTAACTATGTTTACATGGACATTGAGTACTGAACTTATTCAGAATAAGACAATATTGCAATTGTGGTGTTTACATGAGTTGTTGATAGAATATTCCTTTCATATTCCTATGTACACAGCATAGTCAGATTATTACTATCAAAGACGACTGATTCTGTCAAAGTTTCTGCATGGAAAATTTGAATAGGATGTTATAATGAAATTGAGGTGTATACATGCAACTCCCCGTCTTAATTTGATTATTGCTTATTCCGACTATGATCTTATTCGTGTTAAGGCAACCAGAAAATGCTGTTTACATGTCAGCATCTTATTTGGAATATTTTGTTAATTAGGATAATATCGGAATATTAATGTCCATTTAAAGAGGCTATGCTGGAAGGAGGTGCAATATCTCGAGAGTACCTCATGACCACGATGCTGAAAGTTATCCCACAAAAACAATGTGTTGTCCCACATTTGAGTTGGATGTCTAGGCCATGTTGGCCAATCAAAAGCATTCTTATTATAGCGTTTGCCTTGTCAAAAGCACACACAACTTAAAAAGTGCCTTTGTTGCTCAAATTAAAAAACACCATCAGGACCAGCTGCCGGATGCTTTGACACACGGAGCCTCCATTAAACAGACCTGCTTAAACACCCCTGAGCTGTCCCTGGGTGTGTGTGTGTCCGTATGTCCCCTGTGTGTGTGTGTGTGTGTGTGTGTGTGTCCTGGGTGTGTGTGTGTGTATGTCCCCTGGGTGTGTGTGCGTGTATGTCCCCTGGGTGTCTGTGTGTGTGTGTGTGTATGTCCCCTGGGTGTGTGTGCGTGTATGTCCCCTGGGTGTGTGTGTGTGTGTCCTGGGTGTGTGTGTGTGTGTGTGTGTGTGTGTCCTGCCTGACGGAGGGTAATCTTCCCAGAATCCTGTCCTGACGCAAGGAAGGCAACACAGGAGCTGAGAGGGACCCAGGGGACAAGAACACCAAGCTCTCTCCCTCTCTCTTTACTTCCCTCTCTCTCTCTCTCTCTCTTTACTTCCCTCTCTCTCTCTTTACTTCCCTCTCTCTCCCTCTCTCTTTACTTCCCTCTCTCTCTCTTTACTTCCCTCTCTCTCTCTTTACTTCCCTCTCTCTCTCTCTCTTTACTTCCCTCTCTCTCCCTCTCTCTTTACTTCCCTCTCTCTCTCTTTACTTCCCTCTCTCTCTCTTTACTTCCCTCTCTCTCTTTACTTCCCTCTCTCTCTCTCTGTTTACTTCCCTCTCTCTCTCTTTACTTCCCTCTCTCTCTCTCTCTTTACTTCCCTCTCTCTCTCTTTACTTCCCTCTCTCTCTTTACTTCCCTCTCTCTCTCTCTCTTTACTTCTTTCTCTCCCTCTCTCTTTACTTCCCTCTCTCTCTTTACTTCCCTCTCTCTCTCTCTCTCTTTACTTCTTTCTCTCCCTCTCTCTTTACTTCCCTCTCTCTCCCTCTCTCTTTACTTCCCTCTCTCTCTCTCTTTACTTTCCTCCCTCTCTCTTTACTTCCCTCTCTCTCTCTCTTTACTTCCCTCTCTCTCTTTACTTCCCTCTCTCTCTCTCTCTTTACTTCCCTCTCTCTCTCTTTTTACTTCCCTCTCTCTCTCTCTTTTTACTTCCCTCTCTCTCTCTCTCTTTACTTCCCTCTCTCTCTTTACTTCCCTCTCTCTCTCTCTCTTTACTTTCCTCCCTCTCTCTTTACTTCCCTCTCTCTCTCTTTACTTCCCTCTCTCTCTCTCTCTTTACTTTCCTCTCTCTCCCTCTCTCTTTACTTCCCTCTCTCTCTTTACTTCCCTCTCTCTCCCTCTCTCTTTACTTTCCTCTCTCTCTCTCTCTCTTTACTTTCCTCTCTCTCCCTCTCTCTTTACTTCCCTCTCTCTCTCTTTACTTTCCTCTCTCTCTCTTTACTTCCCTCTCTCTCCCTCTCTCTTTACTTCCCTCTCTCTCCCTCTCTCTTTACTTTCCTCTCTCTCCCTCTCTCTTTACTTCCCTCTCTCTCTCTTTACTTTCCTCTCTCTCTCTTTACTTTCCTCTCTCTCCCTCTCTCTTTACTTCCCTCTCTCTCTTTACTTCTTTCTCTCTCTCTCTCTTTACTTCCCTCTCAGTCTCTCTCTCTGTCTCTCTTCACAATATGTATGATCTAAACAGGGGCTCGATGTCTCCTGAGAGTGTGGAGAATGCTGTGTGCAGCCACACACTACTCACTTTGGCACACACTACTCACACACTACTCACCTGGGCACACACTACTCACACACTACTCACCTGGGCACACACTACTCACACACTACTCACCTGGGCACACACTACTCACACTCTACTCACCTGGGCACACACTACTCACCTGGGCACACACTACTCACCTGGGCACACACTACTCACACACTACTCACCTGGGCACACACTACTCACACACTACTCACCTGGACACACACTACTCACACTCTACTCACCTGGGCACACACTACTCACCTGGGCACACACTACTCACCTGGGCACACACTACTCACCTGGGCACACACTACTCACACACTACTCACCTGGGCACACACTACTCACACACTACTCACCTGGACACACACTACTCACACACTACTCACCTGGACACACACTACTCACACACTACTCACCTGGGCACACACTACTCACCTGGGCACACACTACTCACACACTACTCACACACTACTCACCTGGGTAAACACTACTCACACACTACTCACTGGGCCGTCTAATGATCTCAGGCCATTAGTGGGCAGCGTACAGAGTGGGCAGCAGGCAGTCAGCCCATGATTTGTTTGGTTTCATCTTTCTGTTGATTGTGTGTGTGTGTGAGTCTGTGTGTGTGTGAGTCTGTGTGTGTATGTGTCTGTGTGTGTGTGTGTGTAAACCATGCTCAAAGAGTTGTCGGAGAGTCTTTAGAAACATGTAATTCACAGTCGAACTGAATTCTCATCCTGCAGCCTGAAACCAGAACAGTAAGATGTTCCATCCCAGAGCTGAAACTAGAACATTAAGAGCCCTCCCAGAGCTGAAACTAGAACATTAAGATCCAGAGCTGAAATTAGAACATTAAGATCCAGAGCTGAAACTAGAACATTAAGATCCAGAGCTGAAACTAGAACATTAAGATCCAGAGCTGAAACTAGAACATTAGAAACTAGAACATTAAGATCCAGAGCTGAAACTAGAACATTAAGATCCAGAGCTGAAACTAGAACATTAAGATCCCTCCCAGAGCTGTCTGAGGATTAGCTGTGTGTGTCCGTCTGAGCTTCATCTGTCTGATTGGGTTATGAAATCACACAAGAATAAACAGGTAGACAAGTATAAGTATATATTAAGTATATATACTCTTTTGATCCCGTGAGGGAAATTTGGTCTCTGCATTTATCCCAATCCGTGAATTAGTGAAACACACTCAGCACACAGTCAACACACAGTGAGGTGAAGCACACACTAATCCCGGCGCAGTGAGCTGCCTGCATCAACAGCGGCGCTCAGGGAGCAGTGAGGGGTTAGGTGCCTTGCTCAAGGGCACTTCAGCGTGTCTACTGGTCGGGGTTCGAACCGGCAACCCTCCGGTTACAAGTCCAAAGCGCTAACCATTAGGCACGGCTGCCCTCCCTAGACAAATGGTAACTAACATGGGAGAAGTAATACATCAGCTTCCGGTATCAGTGTAAGGCTGTGAGGTCTTCTACAGCAGTATTGGGAAGACACCCGCAGACCCCCGCTGGGGTTGATGGCAGATGAAGAGTGTATGTGTGTACCTGTGTGTTTGGGTGTGTGTGTGTGAAGAGTCGGCCCGTAGAGGTCAAGGAGAGGCCTCTGTGAAGTAAGACGACTCAACCATCCAGCCTGAATAATTGACATGGACAGCACATCTTTGTGAACTCTTTTCTGGAGCTCATCCAGCGAGCGGAGTGGAGTGGAGTGAGTGAGAGCTGTGTTGGCTCTGTTATCTCAGCAAACAGGCCCTGACATCATTACAAAGTCCAAACTCACGGCAGGAGCAGCGTCTGCCAGAGTTCCCTGATGCAGCCGCACCAATTTCAAAGTCAAGGTAATTCTGGGCAAAATGAAGTCTAATTAAATTGACACCAGGTAAGCTGGGTGGAAGAGAAGCCCTCTGGGTTGAACTCCATTATTCATGATCGGGGCCTGACTGGGAGCGATGGAAAAGGATCAGAAAAGCTCAAATATTCAGCTGAAACAGATGGGGTCATCTACTATGGAAATTGTGCTGTATGCTTTATTACATGTAGACTGTGTGTGTGTGTTTGTGTGTGTGCGTGTGTACCTTTGTGTTTAGGTGTTTGTGTGTACCTTTGTGTGTGTGTGTGTGTGTGTGTACCTGTGTGTTTGGGTGTGTGTGTGATGTTCGTATGGTGCAGTCTCACCAGTCCAAGTCACTGTGCACGTAGACGTGATGGGCGTGATGATGTGAGGAGGTCTGGGGGTCAGAGGAGGTCAGTGGCGCTCAGTCTCTCTAGCGTGCTCAGTGCTCAGTCTCTAGCGTACTCAGTCTCTAGCGTACTCAGTGCTCAGTCTCTAGCGTGCTCAGTCTCTAGCGTACTCAGTGCTCAGTCTCTAGCGTACTCAGTGCTCAGTCTCTAGCGTGCTCAGTGCTCAGTCTCTAGCGTACTCAGTGCTCAGTCTCTAGCGTACTCAGTGCTCAGTCTCTAGCGTACTCAGTGCTCAGTCTCTCTCTAGCGTGCTCAGTGCTCAGTCTCTAGCGTACTCAGTCTCTAGCGTACTCAGTGCTCAGTCTCTAGCGTACTCAGTCTCTAGCGTACTCAGTGCTCAGTCTCTAGCGTACTCAGTGCTCAGTCTCTAGCGTACTCAGTGCTCAATCTCTAGCGTGCTCAGTGCTCAGTCTCTAGCGTGCTCAGTCTCTAGCGTACTCAGTCTCTCTAGCGTGGTCAGTCTCTAGCGTACTCAGTGCTCAGTCTCTAGCGTATTCAGTGCTCAGTCTCTAGCGTGCTCAGTCTCTCTCTAGCGTGCTCAGTCTCTAGCGTGCTCAGTGCTCAGTCTCTAGCGTACTCAGTGCTCAGTCTCTAGCGTGCTCAGTGCTCAGTCTCTAGCGTACTCAGGGCCAGATGTACGTACATTTGCGAACGTAACGTTATCAGCGCCATGGACAAACCGCAGACTGCGAACGCTGACAGACCCAAGTTTCCGTCGTATTTATCAATCGTTCAATCCTTGGTGTAAACTGCGCCTTTCTCTGCCTCTCTCCGCCCATAAACGCAATTTACGAACGTCCACAACTGAATGGCAGAGCCTACAAGCCAAGTTGAATGAAGTTAACTGATGACAACATTAAAAAGAATCAAACATTTAGCGATCATGAAATAATACCATAGATGATAAGATGTCAACGAGCAGGGAGATAATGAAGATCAGTAGTTCTAGTCAAACTACTTGTAAACGTAGGCTATGTAAAATTGGTCAAATCTAGCAAGTAGGAAAGTTTAAGTGAATGACGTGAAAGTGAAAGTAAGACATTCGAAAGGCCAACGAAAGTTAATGCTTTTGATAGTAGCCTACAAAGACTTGCAAAACTGGTGCTCTAAATAGCGATTCTATTGTCTTTGAAAGGTTGTCTTATTGAAGCATTGAACTTAAATTTGGATTAACACCTGCTTTTACAAGGCGCAAGTATTTAGGCGCAAAATAGACGTGCGCTTTCAGGAGCAGTCTTTGTACATACCGCGGAATACATAATTAGGCGCTCTTTACTCTTCCCCTCCCATCTTTTTACGCTAAACTCCTACTTTCCCCTGGATACTCCCATGAATGCATATGCATGACACGAAAAGCGCAATTAGACATTTTCAGCTCCCGCGACAGGCAGATTGCGCTTTTACCTCATTGCGGCCTGTTTGTACATACCTCGCAATGATTTTAAACGCAAGTTGCGAAACAAATACGCCTGAAGTGGGCGCAAAAGCGTTAGTACATCTGGCCCTCAGTGCTCAGTCTCTAGCGTGCTCAGTGCTCAGTCTCTAGCGTACTCAGTGCTCAGTCTCTAGCGTACTCAGTGCTCAGTCTCTAGCGTACTCAGTGCTCAGTCTCTAGCGTGCTCAGTCTCTAGCGTACTCAGTGCTCAGTCTCTAGCGTACTCAGTGCTTAGTCTCTAGCGTGCTCAGTGCTCAGTCTCTAGCGTACTCAGTGCTCAGTCTCTAGCGTGCTCAGTGCTCAGTCTCTAGCGTGCTCAGTCTCTCTCTAGCGTGCTCAGTGCTCAGTCTCTAGCGTGCTTAGTCTCTAGCGTGCTCAGTCTCTCTCTAGCGTGCTCAGTGCTCAGTCTCTAGCGTGCTCAGTGCTCAGTCTCTAGCGTGCTTAGTCTCTAGCGTACTCAGTGCTCAGTCTCTAGCGTACTCAGTGCTCAGTCTCTAGCGTGCTCAGTGCTCAGTCTCTAGCGTACTCAGTGCTCAGTCTCTAGCGTACTCAGTCTCTCTAGCGTGCTCAGTGCTCAGTCTCTAGCGTACTCAGTGCTCAGTCTCTAGCGTGCTCAGTCTCTAGCGTACTCAGTGCTCAGTCTCTAGCGTACTCAGTGCTCAGTCTCTAGCGTACTCAGTCTCTAGCGTGCTCAGTCTCTCTCTAGCGTGCTCAGTGCTCAGTCTCTAGCGTGCTCAGTGCTCAGTCTCTAGCGTGCTCAGTCTCTAGTGTGCTCAGTCTCTAGCGTACTCAGTCTCTGTAGCGTGCTCAGTCTCTAGCGTACTCAGTCTCTCTAGCGTGCTCAGTCTCTAGCGTGCTCAGTCTCTAGCGTACTAGCGTGCTCAGTGCTCAGTCTCTAGCGTGCTCAGTCTCTAGCGTACTCAGTGCTCAGTCTCTAGCGTGCTCAGTGCTCAGTCTCTAGCGTACTCAGTGCTCAGTCTCTAGCGTACTCAGTCTCTCTCTAGCGTACTCAGTGCTCAGTCTCTAGCGTACTCAGTCTCTCTCTAGCATACTCAGTGCTCAGTCTCTAGCGTGCTCAGTCTCTAGCGTACTCAGTCTCTCTAGCGTGGTCAGTCTCTAGCGTGCTCAGTCTCTCTAGCGTGCTCAGTCTCTAGCGTACTCAGTCTCTCTAGCGTGGTCAGTCTCTAGCGTGCTCAGTGCTCAGTCTCTAGCGTGCTCAGTGCTCAGTCTCTAGCGTACTCAGTGCTCAGTCTATAGCGTGCTCAGTCTCTAGCGTACTCAGTGCTCAGTCTCTAGCGTACTCAGTGCTCAGTCTATAGCGTGCTCAGTCTCTAGCGTGCTCAGTGCTCAGTCTCTAGCGTGCTCAGTGCTCAGTCTCTAGCGTGCTCAGTGCTCAGTCTCTAGCGTACTCAGTCTCTCTAGCGTGCTCAGTCTCTAGCGTGCTCAGTCTCTAGCGTACTAGCGTGCTCAGTGCTCAGTCTCTAGCATGCTCAGTCTCTAGCGTACTCAGTGCTCAGTCTCTAGCATGCTCAGTGCTCAGTCTCTAGCGTGCTCAGTGCTCAGTCTCTAGCGTACTCAGTGCTCAGTCTCTAGTGTACTCAGTCTCTCTCTATCGTACTCAGTGCTCAGTCTCTAGCGTACTCAGTCTCTAGCGTACTAGCGTGCTCAGTGCTCAGTCTCTAGCGTACTCAGTCTCTCTAGCGTGCTCAGTCTCTAGCGTGCTCAGTCTCTAGCGTACTAGCGTGCTCAGTGCTCAGTCTCTAGCGTGCTCAGTCTCTAGCGTACTCAGTGCTCAGTCTCTAGCGTGCTCAGTGCTCAGTCTCTAGCGTGCTCAGTGCTCAGTCTCTAGCGTACTTAGTGCTCAGTCTCTAGTGTACTCAGTCTCTCTCTAGCGTACTCAGTGCTCAGTCTCTAGCGTACTCAGTCTCTCTCTAGCGTACTCAGTGCTCAGTCTCTAGCGTACTCAGTCTCTCTCTAGCGTACTCAGTGCTCAGTCTCTCTAGCGTGGTCAGTCTCTAGCGTGCTCAGTGCTCAGTCTCTAGCGTGCTCAGTCTCTCTCTAGCGTCACCCCCCTTTCCCAGCCCCTACCGCCCCAGGGGCGCTGCATCTCACTCTCCTGCTACCACCCCAGGGGTGCTGCATCCCACTCCCCTGCTGGGGAAGCAAGCAAAGCCTGGGAGACCCTGAGCCCTGTGATCAGACCTCCTCACCAAGGCTCAATTGCTCAATATAAAATCCGGCCATCTCTCAGGAAAACATAATCCATCGCAAGAGAGAAAGGTCTAATTTGGAAAGGAATCCTGATTGTTTTTTGCAAATAAGGGATAAAGCTAAATGAAAAACACCCTGAAGCAGCAGAAATGGGAAACATGGCTTCAGAAAGTAACAGACCCTGAATCAGCACCACATACCACATATTCAGTCCAAATATTCAATAAACCAGCTGATTCTTAGTTACTCAACTCCTCAGCCAGATAGATCATTGGATTGGGTGGTTACCCCGCCATGTATCCTGCATCATGTAGAAGTGGGACATGAATCCCTTGTTTTAGGTGCAGGTAAAACTAATACATGGTAAGACTTTTACTCTCTGAAGCCGGGTTTTTTCTCTGTGAATCAGACACTGTATTAGTCGGGTTTCTTGGTCCTCTACAGTATGTCAGTGGTACTTAAAGGTTTTGATAACAAATATGTTTGATAACATATTATAATAGTTTCACTTTGGAAAATGAAGATATGCATTGGCAGAAAATGTCTTCTCTCTTCCATCAGAAACTGTACCTCAACACCAACGTCCTTGACCTGTGGTGTTCCCCAGGGGTCGATCTTGGGGCCACTATTATTCAACCTCTATTATGCTCCCACTTGGACAAATCATTCAAAATAATTTGATTTCATATCATAGCTATGCAGATGACACACAAATTTACTTAGCTCTATCACCAAACGACTATGGTCCTCTTGAATCTATGTGTCAGTGTATAGAACAAATCAACACCTGGATGTCTCAAAACTTTCTTCAGCTGAACAAAGAAAAAACTGTAATTACTGTAATTATGTAATTATGTTATGTAAGTAATTATATTTGGTAAAAAGGAGGAAAGACTTAGGGTTGCCACTCTCCTTGACACAAAAGGGTTGAAGGCAAAAGATACTGTTAAAAATCTTGGTGTATTAATTGACAGTGATCTAAATTTCAACAGCCACATGAAGGCGATAACTAAATCAGCTTTTTACCACCTCAAAAATATTGCCAAACTCAGAGGGCTGATGTCAAAGCATGACTTAGAAAAACTCATTTATGCATTTATCTCCAGCAGGGTTGATTACTGCAATGGACTGTTCACAGGCCTTCCTAAAAAGACTATTAAACAGCTTCAGGTGATACAAAATGCAGCAGCTAGGATTCTAACAAAAACTAAAAGAACTGACCACATTACTCCAATTCTTAAGTCCTTGCACTGGCTTCCAGTAAGTCACAGAATTGACTTTAAAGCACTATTGCTTGTTTATAAATCAGTAAATGGAGCAGGACCTAAATACTTGTCAGACATGCTTCAGCAGTACACACCTTCTCGTCCTCTCAGGTCCCAGGTGAAAAACCTGCTAGTAAAACCTACGGTTAGAACTAAACATGGTGAAGCAGCTTTTAGCTGTGGAACCAACTTTCGGATGACATCAAAAAGGCCCCAACTGTAGCCAGTTTTAAATCTAGACTTAAGACCAAACTGTTCTCAGATGCTTTCTGCTAACTGTGCCGAGTTACAAATTTTGAATCTGCCTTGATAATTATTCTACTTTGTCTTTTATTACTTTTTTTACTACTTTTGCCTTTGTTTTTGCTTACTAATTATTCTTTATTTTTTAATTGATTTTACCTTGTGTTTTATGTTTTCTTTTTATTATGATCTTTACCTTTTAACTATTCTTTGACTATATTGCCCTTCTATGCTTTTATTTGTTATTATTGTTTGGTTTTGTTTATGTAAAGCACATTGAATGACCTCTGTGTATGAAATGCGCTATATAAATAAACTTGACTTGACTTGACTTGACTCTCTCAGAAATAGGATATGTCAACACCAAAGGCATTATTGTCAATGGCAGCTGTAACACACTGGCTAGGAGTATGTACATTCAGGGGAGACCAATGCAGTGTTGAAATAATAATAAATTAATTTATTAAAGAAAGTTAAACATAAACTAATATTTCGGAATAACGATAAGGATGAGGTGCAAATCAGTGTAGTGTTAGTTACGCAAAAGTGAAGTGTAAGTCAGTACAGAGAAGAAGGTAACGCAACAAAATGAATGCCAAGCCGGGAGGAGGAGAACCGCCTGGAGTGCAGACTGAGCCGATCTTAAATATCACTCCCAATCAGGCACACCTGGGCACACAGGGGAAACAAGCACCCAGGCACGTCAGTGCCAATGGGCGGAGTTAGGACACAGCAGCCTGGGCCGTAACACAGCCTTAGGCAATCTGATTTATTATTTTTCAATGGAAAATTGGATCAATGGATTTATTATTTTTCAATGGAATTTAGTTTTAGTTTTACTTTTAGTGAATATCCCAGTTTTTAAAAATGTTTCGTTTTGAACATTTTCTTTAATTCAAAATGCAAATCATTTTGCGACCCCTCCCATATTTTTGGCGGCCCCCAGTTTAAGAGCTACTGCTCTATGTGGCTGTGGCATAGTGCAGTACAGTTTAAGAGCTACTGCTCTATGTGGCTGTGGCATAGTGCAGTACAGTCTCTCTATCTCCACCATTGAGCTCTAATAGCGTAATGTGCTCCCATTAACAGCCATCCCCAGGATTATCACCACAATATCCATCTCATGAGGAAGAGACATCAACAGATGTATTTTAGGGCATCAATGTTTATAGATTCATGCTTCACAAGCAAATTAGAACAAGAAATCACACAGAAAAAGATGTTTTTCACAGAGCAGAATCCACACTCCCTGAACTCAATCACTTCCCCGTACCCTTTAGCTGCATTCTCTGTGAAGGCAGAGTGAGTATAGAGCAAGGCAATCATCTCCTGTGAAGGCAGAGTGGATATAGAGCAAGGCAATCATCTCCTGTGAAGGCAGAGTGGATATAGAGCAAGGCAATCATCTCCTGTGAAGGCAGAGTGGATATAGAGCAAGGCAATCATCTCCTGTGAAGGCAGAGTGGATATAGAGCAATGCAATCATCTCCTGTGAAGGCAGAGTGGATATAGAGCAATGCAATCATCTCCTGAAAAGGGAAGCTATAGACGGTATCTGAGGTGGTTGCTGAACTGTCTTAAATACAAACATATATACAGACTAATCTGCACCTCCAGTTCATATGAGAGAGCCTTATTAATGGCAGACGATAGCTGCCATATGTTTTTACTGTAAAACTTACTTCACACCTTCAAGCTCTTTCCCGCCGCTGCCATTCAATCTTGCCAACCTTCAAATGCCTGACTGTCTGCCAACCAGATGTGAATCTAGTTAGTGTTCATCTGAGGAGCATTCACTCTGAGTCTGAGGGAGCCATGGCACTACTGCGCACCAGGGAATAAGGTCTAAACTGAAAACTGACGCCTTGTTCTACAAATGAGATTCCTACAAACGATGGAGGTTAATAATTTATGTGGCATAACAAGTGTATTTGAAGGAACTGTCTAGTCTGTCTTGGGGGGAAAATCTCCTGTATCCTCCCCTCACACCTCTATTCCTGTAGAAAGGAAACCGCTAGAGTTATCATTTAGGCAGAAAGAAAACCGCTAGTGTTAACATTTAGGCAGAAAGAAAACCGCTAGTGTTAACATTTAGGCAGAAAGAAAACCGCTAGTGTTAACATTTAGCCAGAAGGAAACCGCTGGCTTTATCACTTAGCCAGAGAAGAGCTCCACTAGGCTATAGTGTCTTTACAAATCATATGGTAACATTCATTTGCATACTGTAACCTATGGCTCCTGCACTCACCCCTTCACACACTCACCTGAGCCACTCACTGTCCCACTTAGTTATATATGGATACACAACTGGCTGCCTGTACACACACACACACACACCATGCTCTCTCTCTCTCACACACACACACACACACACTCACACTGTGCTCTCTCTCTCTTACACACACACACACACCATGCTCTCTCTCTCTCACACACACACACACCGTGCTCTCTCTCTCTCTCACACACACACTCACACTGTGCTCTCTCTCTCTCTCTCACACACACACACCGTGCTCTCTCTCTCACACACACACACACACACACACACACACCGTGCTCTCTCTCTCTCACACACACACACACACACACCATGCTCTCTCTCTCTCACACACACACACACCGTGCTCTCTCTCTCTCTCTCACACACACACACCGTGCTCTCTCTCTCTCTCACACACAAACACACACACACACCGTGCTCTCTCTCTCTCTCTCACACACACACACCGTGCTCTCTCTCTCTCTCACACACACACACACCGTGCTCTCTCTCTCTCTCTCACACCTCCATTCTGCCTCCCGCTCCTGCTCCTTGTCTTCACACTCACGTTCTCACCTGAGCCAGGTGGGTATTCACACATGAGCGGCACTGAGACGCAGCTGGTAGCGGAGCAGAAATGAAAGCCTCCGCCACTCCGATCCTCCCGTTACCGCGGGGACGGCAGGGAGCGGCCAGACCAGACAAGAATGCCACCGCTCCCGACGAGATCGCCGCTCCCACTCTCCTGTTCAGCACCAGAGAGAGCTGCCATTCACCCCTGATCCCGTTAGTTCCACTGAAAGGACCTGCACAAATCAAAGGGAGAGAGACAGACCTGTGTGCCTCCTACACAGAGCCATGCTATACGTGCCCCCAGCCTGAGTCACCGAGAGCAGGCCAAATAAACACATTATAACTGCAGATGGGCCAAATAAACACATTATAACTGCAGATGGGCCAAATAAACACATTATAACTGCAGATGGGCCAAATAAACACATTATAATTGCAGATGGGCCAAATAGATACATTATTACTGTAGATGGTAAGGATGGTATGTGTGCTACAGTATATGAGATACATGATACATACAGTGCTGCTATATGTGACGTTAAGACACTTTTGTTTTCATATGTCTGAGAGGGAAAGCGTCAGAGAGAAGGTGTAACAGCGATTAGCTTGGCTTATGTTGCTCATGCCCAAGAGCTCTCAAATACACGGGAATGAGATTCGGAATGAGTTGCACAAACAGGTTAATGGGATTTTGTAATAAATGTCATTGCTGTGCTGGAGGTGAAACACTAGCAGTCAGTTCTCTTCCACAGAGGTCCATGCCGGAGTAGACGACCGGGATACTCTCTGGAGTGGACGATGGATACTCTCTGGAGTGGATGACAGGGATACTACATGGTGCTCTGCTCCAAGTGTTTCAATTTTGTCAGAGGTACCAGGTGCAAGAAAATGCTACTCAGTGTATGAGGTCACCATGTGCTAGAGCCAGTCAGACTGTCCTGAGGAGTTATAAATGTCCTGTAGCAATCCTGAGGAGGTATAAGTGTCCTACAGCACTCTTGAGGAGGTATAAGTGTCCTACAGCAATCCTGAGGAGGTATAAGTGTCCTACAGCAATCCTGAGGTGATATAAATGTCCTGTAGCAATCCTGAGGTGATATACTGTTAGTGTCCTACAGCACTCCTGAGGAGTTATAAGTGTCCTGTAGCACTCCTGAGGAGGTATAAGTGTCCTACAGCACTCCTGAGGTGATATACTGTTAGCGTCCTACAGCAATCCTGAGGTGATATAAATGTTCTGTAGCAATCCTGAGGAGGTATAAGTGTCCTACAGCACTCCTGAGGAGGTATAAGTGTCCTACAGCACTCCTGAGGAGGTATAAGTGTCCTGTAGCACTCCTGAGGAGGTATAAGTGTCCAACAGCACTCCTGAGACGATACATAACCCACCTGGGCTACGGATCCTTCAAGCCGTTATGTCCGTGATGTCTGCAGCTGTCTGCGTCTGCAGCTAATAACAGGCCCATCAACGGGAGCTACTCTGCAGCTGATAACAGGCCCATCAACGGGAGCTACTCTGATTTTCAAGTGAAATCTGGATTACATGTTTTTTTTCCTTTGGCAAAACTGACAACGTGTTGACTATGCTACAGTATGTCAATTATGAACTGGCTTTTTAGCTAGGCTACATTAGCTAGTAACTTTTAGCCCACTGTTTTACTAAATGATACAGGCTGTCTAATTAACCTTACATCAAACTTGGATTAAACTCTGAAATACAATATGCATGAAGCTGACTGGATATCTGGGGGAGTTTCTCCATTAGGGTTGCCAACTTCCTCAACCCCAGATGAGAGACACTTCACTTCACCAACCCCCCAAAGCAAAAACAAAAAAAAATATATATAACCATACAGTATAAATAAAAGTAATTTTCAAATAACTTATATATGCTATGGGTTTGATGCTGTTCTCATTTACAAATGGTGCACTGTCACTTTCAGAGCATCTAGGCTACATGGTAGCATGGTCTAGGCTACATGGTAGCTCTAGGCCTATTCATATTATTTTGCCAGCTCCATTCAAATATAGCCTATGGCCTATGGTCCACAAACTCTAACAATGTTTGTGCCACATTTATAGCACAATATTAAAGGAACCATATGTAAGACATGTATTTCAATTAATCATAAAATGGCCCTGATATGTCACTAGACATTAAGAAATCATGTTCATTTCAAATACTTATATCACTGACAACAGTAGTCTGGCCAGGATATTGTCATTTAAAAAGTGAAGTTGCAGCCCTCAACTGATGTTGATGTTGTGCTTTGTCATGTCATGTTGTGTTTTGGCCTGATGCGCCACCCTCTACCTATCTACTAATCACAAAGTCAGTAGTGTTTTGGCATCCGGGTTGGCAACCTCGAGTCAGGGGGGAGGGGGAGGGGTTACACCGCTCTATAGTAATTTGAAAGTGATTGCAGTACCAGTTTTGGCCACAATCTTACATATGGTTCCTATAACAATGATACGCATACTATTAAGTTGGTATAAACAACCTTCATTCCTTTGGAAATAGAAGTAGGCTATGTACTGACATGATGCTAGCTAGATATTTTCTGTTTAAAACTAAAAGTCAATTATGAACCTGGTAGCCACCTAGCTATCACCGTGAAAGAATGGACATTTGTAGATAAAATTGCTTTTAAATTTCATGATTATTTGTTTATTTTGTATCAATGTTTAATGTCCTATATGTGGTAGCCATTTTACAAAAGCAATAATCCCCAAGAGGCTGTTCTATATCGTGAATATAGCACAGCTGAGGCTGTTCTATATTGTGAATATAGCACAGCTAAGGGGTTGTTTAATGCCACTCAGCTTTACTTCCAGGGCCGCCGCTACCACCACCCGCATCACGCACTGTGCGTAGGGCACCAAGGGACAGAGGGGCACCAAAATATAGCCAATAAATAGCTTTACTGCTAACTGATTTTTAATCTTCTTACAGAATGTTTACAATGGCAATATACACCAACAGCATGCTACATAACAATTATACTTTTCAGGTTCTCTCTCGATCCTCATTAAGATCTAACTTGAACGTTATGTTATGCTACTGCATTAATTGGGAACGTGTCTGAGCACACATGAGAGTGTGGCAGGTTCTGGCTGGCTTGTCATTTTTGATAATTGATAGCTACTTTAACAATATAAGAAAGGAAACAATATAAGAAAGGAAATCATGAAAGCAACAAAGACGTGGCTGGAGGAATGTACTGTAATGTAATAATGAGCTCGTGTCATGTGCACATTTACAGTACCGGTACATGGCTATGATCCTAGCATTTACCACCTGACTAGAACTGACACTCGACTGTTTAAAAACAGCACTCACGGATGCACTTATTCTTACTGTACTCTACCTTTTTAAATTGTCCTAGAATTGAGAGAATTGCTTTAAAAAGCTTAAACTGTTTACCATGTTGTTAGTCGCTTTGATTAAAAATGCGTCAGCCAAATGTAATGTAATGTAATGAGCTCATGTGTGTCATGTGCACGTGTACAGTATGTGGCTATAATGCCTTGGTGCCATGGTGCTTTAGTAAGTGTCCTTTGCTAAATTCACTACATGTACTGTTTTCAATATTGAAGCCTAAATGTCGAATGAAACATCCTGTTATGACAGAACACACCGCAGCTGATCTGATTGATAGCGCAGACAAAGCTTATCTTCTGATTGCTCTTGCACACCATGCGCCGTGGACAGGCCTGCCAATCAACCTTTGTCTGCCTTTGACAAATGACACACTCCTTTCCTCTGGCATTTGCTTCTGGAAAACATTGGATTTTTAACGGCCATTTGTCACTCAGGCCGTCTTCTGCGATGATTTCCATCATTACATGATTACATCACTGACCGTCTCCTCCAGAAGAAGACACGTTCACCGGAAGCTCCTCTCTCCTCCTCGTTCTGTGATTAGCATTAGCAGATGTTGGTCATGCGCATTATTGTGCACATAATGCATGATTCATATGTGGGCTCCTCTCCTGCAAAGAAACATACGCCCTGAAAACCGTCTCTGGTACTAATCCAATTGACTTCATATCACACTGATGTTCAATTCCAGTGTCCATATAATTTCATTTAAACTCCTGACACCCTCTGTCAGTGAATTCAACCATTTCGTGAGTTATTACCCACATTTCAGCAATTTGTACCAGTGCGGTGTCTGACACACCTTTAAATGTTCAACTCTGTAGTCCAAACAGAAACTTACAGCCATTTCGCCATGGAAATGTTTATTCTCAAACACTTGCTACATTTGCATGAGTCAGCATATTGTGGGAAGACAGGTTACATTTGAGATTCTCTGCTTGAACGAACAAAGAAAAAATGATTCATTGGAAATCTCCAGCACTCACATTTCCCAATCAGGAGGCTCCTCATCAGCTCCTGGTGCAGATGAGAGCTTTGTGGCTCTTACTCGGACGAGAAACTCAGGAGCACGCCAGACAATGAATTACAAGTCAATACATTATTTCCTTCCCTGTCCAGACAAATTGCCCACTGATGCAATTTTTCATAATCACCATGGATGAGGTCACCTTTCGGGAGAGGCTGGCGGGGAATAATAGAAATGAAGTGTGATGCAAATGTGATCAGCGGGGGAAGAGTTCTCCTCGCACTGCTCTCCATCTTTCTCTATTACTCCCTCCATCCCATCTACTCTCTCCTCCCATGAACCTCTCCTCTCCTCCAATAAACCTCTCATCTCCTCCTCCCATGAACCTCTCATCTCCTCCTCCTCTCCTCTCATGTCCTTCTCTCCTCTCATCTCCTCCCATGCATCTCTCCTCTCATCTCCTCCTCCCATAAACCTCTTCTCTCCTTCTCCCATGGATCTCTCCTTTCCTCTCCTCTCATTTTCTCTCCTCAGTCTTCCCTACCAGACTTATGCCCTCCCTCTCTCCTCCATCTCCCATCTCTCTCTCCCTCCCCCATCTCTCACTCGCTCTCCCTCTCCCTCTTCTCTCCTCCATCTCTCCCTCGCTCTCCCTCTTCTCTCCTCCATCTCTCTCTCTCTCCTTTCCTCCTCCCCTTGTTTCCTCTTCCAGACTTCCCTCCTAGTCTTCTGTCTTTTCTAATTCTGTACTATCTCTCTTCCCCCATCTCTCTCTCTCTCTCTTCCCCCATCTCTCTCTCTCTCTCTTCCCCCATCTCTCTCTCTCTTTCTCTTCCCCCATCTCTCTCTCTCTCTCTCTCTCTCTCTCTCTGTGGTGTACAGTACTTCTCGTCTCCGCCCCTCCTGGTTCTCTCCTCCGCTCCCACTCCTCCTCTCTCCTCTGCGCTCCTCCTCTCTCCTCCTCTCTCCTCTCCTTGCTCTGTGATTAGCATTTTAAACAGGCCTTGTTTTCTTGTTTTCTTGTTTTGCAGCCTCCACAGCCTGGCAGGTGGTGTGTCAAAACTAGGAAGATGAAAAGTCTTTGTTTGGGATGGGGGGGGGGGGGGGGTGCATATTTGTCTAACCAGCTATAAATTGACTGGGCAACACAACGCTTTTGCTGCTTTTAAGAACCAGCATGACAGATTCTCTGGGAGGTAGAACCAAGCTGTGAGCAGCCATCTTCAGAATGTATTAAGCAGTTTAATGCATACCACTTGTCTACATATTTACTACTGAAAAAATACCTGTTTATTTAGAGACGTTAGTAACACAGCGTTTACCAGACCCTGTGCCATTGCTCATGGGCTTCATTTGCACCACTCTGACCCCAAATCAACATTGCTACAATATCGGTGTGGCAAACATATAAGTCCAGTTTCCTGATGATTTTGTTGAATAAAGGGCATTGCGTCTGTTCCTCAGGCTCGTCACACAAGCTCTCAACAGCAAGAGTCAACATGATGTCATAAGTGCCATCAGGAAATTACCTCATAGTCCCACATATGGCTTTCAGATGTCCTCACTGATTGGAGTGTGTTGTGACAAGTTTAACCGTCTGTAATGGCCTCATAAGTGTGTTGTGACTAGTTTAACCGTCTGTAATGGCCTCATGGTCCAGTGTGTTGTGATGAGTTTACTGCAGTGTCCTCATGGTCCAGTGTGTTGTGATGAGTTTACTGCAGTGTCCTCATGGTCCAGTGTGTTGTGATGAGTTTACTGCAGTGTCCTCATGGTCCAGTGTGTTGTGATGAGTTTACTGCAGTGTCCTTGTGTTTCTAAGCCGACTGTGCGCCCAGAACGTCCATCCAACACAGTGTCTCTTCAGTGCCCCGCCACTCCTGTTAACGCGTCACCTGTGGACAGAGAGGAGGAGAGAGAGGAGGACAGGAGAGAGGAGGAGAATTTTTTTTTAAATTTTAAATACAACTTTAATGAACTAGGCTTTCACATTGTGTTACAGAAAGATCATTCTCTTTAAGAGTCAAGCTTCTTTTTGTCAATCATAACAAACTACAAATAAAAGAAACACAAAAGAACACAAAAGAACACAAAATAATAAAATAAAATAAAATAAAATAAATAAATAAATAAATAAATAAATGAATAAATAAATAAGGACTTAATTAAACCACATGTTCTCCATAAACCAGTTCACCACTCTTAACAGAGCACAAAGCTTCCCTGTAACACCATACCTCCTCAAAAATATCCAAGTCTTTCATTTCAGCATAGTATTTAAAATCTATCAAAATCCTCGACTTCACCAGCCTTTTAAACACACACACTGGATCATGATCAGATGCATCTTCAATTATACTTCTTCTACTAACCCATATTGCCATCTTTGCTTTCCCCAGTATGAAATTTAGTAACTGAGAGCAAGACTTGCGCTTTTGAGTGTACTTAACTGCCAAGATAAAAACATGCGGAGTAAAAACCAAACCAAAACATGTAAAAATACACTCCAACACTTGGAACAAGGAGACAAGCCTATGACACTCCATAAAACAGTGAAAAACTGTCTCTCTTTCAGAACAACTCGGACATTTGTCATCAACTGTAGAATTTATCACTGAAACAAAAGAATGAACTGGCACAATACCGTGTAAGACCTTCCACTGTAAATCCCCATATTTCTTAGTTAACGGTGGTTTATAAAAAGTTCTCCAATTTGGTTTAACACTCTCATCTAGCGAAAACTTGGCACGCCATGGTGTTTCAGTCCTTGCATTAAGTTTTAATTTGTTCAACACCTTAACACAGACTTTGTAAAAATCTTTACCATCAGTTTCATCCAGATACATTTTTTCAAAACAAGATACATTCAACAAAGGTCCATCACACCCATCAAACTGTGGCATGACATTCAATTTTGGAAACAGAGAACCATCATTCATTTCAGAACTGTCAGCACAGAAAAGTTGCAACATGTCACACTCCTTCTTTGTTAAGACTCCTTTCCATTTGTTTAACAACTGTGCCACAACTCGTGTTGATTTCATATGTAAAGCGGTAGCTACAGGTTCAACGACATCAAGTTCAGGGCCTGCTAGAGATACTAGGTTCCCCAAAGTTTTAAGTCCATGGCTTTCCAAAATGTGGTCCAATGGCAGAGCTGACTCCCTTGATAGATCCAGCTTAGCCCCCCTTGTCAATGACTCTTTCAACAGTAAGGGTGCAGATATTGAAAATTCACATCTCTGTATTTTAAAGAAACATAGCACTTTAAAAAGTCCACAATAGAATGATGGTAGATTCTTGAAAGGTAGTCTCTTGGGGTCCATTAAGAAAAGGGAGATATCCAACTGTAAACCTCCCAATCTTTGCAATATACTATAGGCCAAAGGTCTCCACAATAAGTCTGTTGGGCCTACAAGCAGTCTTTGAAGAAACTGAAGGCGGAAAGCAGCAACTCGACTGATCAGATGAACAAGTCCTTGGCCTCCCTCATCTTTAGGTAAAAACAACACACTTTGGGGAATCCAATGCAGCTTATCCCAAAAGAAATTCACCATTTCAGTTTGAATATCAGACAATAACTTCTGGGGAGGATTCCACACCATTAAACGATGCCAAAGTGAGGATGCCACCAAATTATTACATATTAAAACACGCCCCCTATAGGACATGTGAGGTAATAACCAAGACCATCTTTTGAGACGTCCTTTCACTTTTTCTAGGACCCCTTCCCAATTTTTCTGTTCTGTTTGACTGTCACCCAAAAAAACACCCAAGTACCTAAATCCATTCCTGCCTGATTTTAGTCCTTGGGGTAGCTTTAGTGTCCTGCCTTCCCATTTTCCACCCAACAGTGCTTCGCTTTTGTCCCAATTAACCTTTGCTGATGACAACTTCCCAAAATTTGTAACTGTATTGGTTAAAACATTTACATCTTCTTGATTCTTTACAAAGACCACCAGATCATCAGCATAAGCAGATAACAGATATTTTGAACCACAAAGAGAAAAAACAGAAATGACCATCCTCAATTTATGCAGTAGGGGCTCAATTGCAAGAGAATACAACATACCAGAGAGTGAACAACCTTGTCTTATTCCCCTCTGAGCTTTAAAAGGAGAACATAAACCACCGTTAAATTTAAGGATACTTTCAGCACCACAATACAAAACCTTAATCTTGTCAACAAAGCCTGGGCTGAAACCAAAAGCTGTTAAAGTTTTCCATAAGTATTTGTGCTCAACCCGATCAAATGCTTTCTCTTGATCAAGAGAAATCAGTCCTGTATCCATGCCAAATAATCCTGAGACGTCCAAAATATCTCGAATTAAAGCAATGTTATCAAAGATTGATCTGCCAGGAATACAGTATGTTTGATCTCTATGGACCACTTGCTCCATTACGTTTCTTAGGGCGGGTTGCACCAACATGGTTTAACTTTTAAACTGTATTAAATCATGGGTTACTGACTAATTTTGTTGCACCAACCTTAAACCTTGTTTTAATTGATCTTAAATTAAACTCTGGTTAAATTTAAACCCCAGTTAATCCCAGTTTAAATTCCTATTTAAACCTAGATTAAATGTTAGTCTGTTGCACCAGCAATTTTAAACCCAGGATAAAACTGGTTTGGCAGTTTAATTTAAACCACCCCTAGAGGAGGTTTAAGTGTTAGGTTTTTAGTATAACTGACAACATGGCTGCATATATTCGCTTGATGGAATTAGAAGAAAGAGTTCCACACAGGAATATTCGAGATAGACTTAACCCTATGCAATTTTATAGCAACAGTGAGTTTTTCCATCGGTACAGATTTACAAAAGAGTCTGTGATATACCTCAATGGGAGAGTTGGACCAGCTATCAAGCATAGAAGTGAAAGGAATGCTGCTGTGCCGCCACTTCTCCAGCTCTTGGTTGCTTTACGCTTTTATGCCACAAGTTGTTTCCAAATGGTTGATGGGGATCTTTTTGGAGTTCACAAGTCCACAGTCTGCAGAATTGTCAACAGGGTGACAAAGGCTATAGCAAGTTTGAGAGATCAGTTCATTCGTTTTGAGCAAAGGAGGGAGATAACAGCTGGATTCTACAGAAGAGCAGGGTTTCCGGGGGTAATTGGCGCTATTGACTGCACACACATTTTAATATCTAACCCAGGTGGTGAGAATGGGGAACTTTTCCGTAATCGAAAGGGCTTTTTCTCCATCAATGTCCAAGTTGTGTGTGATGACCAGGCACAGATAACAAACATTGTTGCAAGATGGCCAGGATCTACACATGACAGTCGGATTTTTGACAACAGTCATCTCTGTGCAGTACTGGAGGGAGGGGAGATAGGTGGATATCTAGTGGGTGACAGTGGCTATGCATGCCGCTCATACCTAATGACTCCACTTTTGAACCCTCAAACTCAGGCTGAGAGGAACTACAACAAGTCTCAGATTAAAACTAGAGAGGTGATTGAGCGAGTGTTTGGGATGTGGAAGCGGAGATTTCCCTGTTTAAAATTCGGGCTGCGCACTAAACTGGACACTACTCTGACGATAATAGTTGCTGTGGCTGTGCTATACAATCTTGGAAAAAGAATAGGAGATGAGCTGCCAGAGGAGAATGAGGACCCCCGTGAGGATGAGGAGGTTGAAGATGTGCAAGCAGGCCTACAAAATGCTGCAAATGTCAATGGAAGTGCTGTGAGGAGAACACTGATTCAAACCCACTTTGTAGCCTAATCAAGGTATATCAGTTATTCCAGAGCTATGATTTAAATATGTGTGCTTATATTTGTTTACAGTTTAAGTTAAGTTATTATCCAACTAATATAGGCTAAATATTTTGTCATCCATACAGGGAGGAACTGATGGGACTTCCATTTTGCAATGCAATATTTATTAAACAATATGAAACAACAATAAACAAACATTTAACAAATATTTGATATGCCTACATCATTCCATGTAGTAGAGCATCAAGGGAGTCCTTAGGTGGCTGGCTCATCTCTAATTGTTGTTTCTGCAGAGTTAAAACTTCCTTTTTAAGTAAGAGTAGTTCCTTTTGTAACTTTGCATTTTCAATGTCCAGAAGAGGGTATTGTTGCTCAGTTATCCTTCACTGACTGCAGGACAACAACCATGTCATCTATTAAAAAAAACACACACACAAATTCTCTCATTAGACCAGTTGCATCAACTCAGATCTACCACACCTTCGTACATTCCTACATGCAGAATACTGACGTTAGTCCTCTACTCTACAGTAGTATCTCTATCTCTGGATCAAGTGGATTTACATGGAGATCTACCTAACTAGTAACTACAATGCTCAAATCAGAGCCTGGCTCATGTCTGTAGAGACATGCTGCGACAGCAAGCATATCAGCTATGGCCAAGGAAATATGAATGGGCTAGCATGTTCGTATATGGCCTAGCATAATGCTAACGTTAAATTTAGACATTATAGCCAAACAACAAATTAACAACACCGCAGACTTTCTTGCTGATAAACTTAACCTGTGGTAACAAATGAACTAACGTTAATGTCGTATTGAAAGACCGGATTTTCGTTTTCAGACAATTAATTAATAGGCTATTAACAAAATATTTTATGGTGTATGGTGTGGTGTAACGTTACGTTCAGTGGCGTGCACAGACATTTTGGGGGGCAGGTGCTCAGGAGGGGGGGAGGGGGCACTTTTTAGCTCACGTAAAATACTTAATTATAAAAAAAAAATCACACACACATGTTGAATGAAATTTGACTTGTGCTGCAATTAGTAAATCAATATACAATTAAGACAATAAATAGACCAACATGTGTTAATTTATGTTGCCTAACAAAACCTATACAACAGAAAACGTTCGTCTTAACACATAGATTTGCAATTGCAAACTCTACCGAAATTATTTGTAGCCTATGTGGTCGTCCTCACGTTATCTGTCATTGACTTGGGCTACAGCGTAAAACTTTATCAGGTGACCAGTCGGCTAAACATGCTTAGTTGTTTGATGCTGTATGAGACATTTTACTGCACAATAAAATGATTACACGTTGGGCTTAGAGGGCAAACTGTACGATTTTACTTGATCTGTAAGACAATAAAGAGACCAAACAGTACGAGGAGTTATAGTGGGCTACTGACTGACATTACATGAATGCAGATGGGCAGTAATGGGGAACTTCCCGTTTCTTCTGTCACAAATGAATTGTTGCCTAACAAAACATATACAACAGAAAACGTTCTTCTTAACACATACATTTGCAAAATCTACCGAAATTATTTGTATGTGGTCGTCACGTTATCTGTCATTGATTTGGGCTACAGCGTAAAACTTTATCTAGCTTCATCTAACTAGTTTATCAGGTGACCAGTCGGCAAAAATTCTTGTTTGGTGCTGAATGAGACATTTTACTGCACAACAAAATTATTACATGTTGGGCTTAGAGGGCAAACTGTAAGATTTTGCTTGATATCTATGTTACCTGGCTGATGGGGCACGGGAGAAGCAGCCTGTCAGCGACCATGCCTGCTATCTGAAGACTCGCGACCGCGCGAGTTCAGGTGACAAAGGAAGAGAGATAGGTCGGATATGCGTGCGCAAGGAGGTGGCTCATTTCGGGGCATTGTTTCAGTCGTTTTTAATGACTCAGGTTTTCAAAAGATCATTTCAAAACCGACCTCAGTAAAATCTTAATAATATTAATAATAAAAAAAAAGTTTCAAAAGGGCATTTTCGTTGATAAAGGGCAAACTTCCTAGTGCTGTAGCACCACCTAGGGTCTATGTAAGCACGCCTATGGTTACGTTACATATAACATTAGCAACTTACTGAAGTCTGTTGTTTTGTCCAGTGCGCCGTCATCATCGTAAGGGTTGGGGAGGGGGGCAATCTGCTGCGGGATCATTTCTATTATCTTAGTCAGTCGTCACTTTTCGTGATCCTCCGCCCGTCTGAAACCTCTCCCGTCTGTCGTCTGCCGCATCAGTTTTAGCCTTCATCTTTAGGTTTTTCCAGCACCCTTTCAGTTGTGTCCTGTCCCTTGCCTCCTTAACGCCAGCTGATCCATTAAATTTTTCAGCTAACTCCAACCAGGCCTGCTCCTTCTTCTCTGTAGTCGCGCTGTCCGTTTTTTTGTTTTCTATCACTGCCCCAAACTCTTCCATTAGTTCAATGAGCAATTTTTTTTCAAAAATGGAAAAATTTGATCCTCTCTGTCGTCGCATAGTGTAGGCTATATCATGTGCTAGTCTACGGCTACAGTTAACGTTACAGTAACGAAAGATTATAGAGTGCTACTAGTAATGGTAACTTTATTGATACAATGAACAGCCGCGAGACATTTGTTTAAAAAGTAGCTAATAGGCTATTAAAAATCTATTGTTTACAGCTATCATTTGGTATAATTTAACATCGTGATTTGTTTACATCTTGTCAGAATCCATCATGGCGGACAATGAATATAAATTAATCTTATGTTAATCTTTGTTTAAACTGGTTTTACTAATCCAGGGTTAAAATTAAGATGTGCAACGAGTCTCTGGTTAAATAAACCCCTATTTAAACTTAGATTTACTAAACCTAGTTTAGGCCTAAACTAAGATTAATTTAAACCACGTTGGTGCAACCCGCCCTTAGTCTAATAGCCAGTGCTTTAGAAAAGATCTTCAAATCAGTACACAAAAGTGCCACAGGTCTCCAATTTTTTATCTCGTGGAGATCACCTTTTTTGGGTAGTAGAGTAAGGACTGCCCTCCTACAACTCAATGGTAACTCAGCTTTAGTCAGGCTGTCATTTAAAACATCTAGCAGATCATCTCCAATCACTGCCCAGAATGTCCTAAAAAACTCTACAGAAGCCCATCAATGCCAGGTGATTTCCCACTCTCCATGGTCTTAAGAGAAGCACTGAGCTCCTCTAAAGACAGTGGTCGTTCTAATTCTTTTGCACTGCTGTTCGAAATTTTAGGAAGCCCATCAAAGAACTCCTCTTCAATTTCTGGCTGCTCACTGTATTCAGAGGAAAACAAGTCAGCATAAAAACTGACTGCTCGTCTCCGAATCTCAGCAGGCTCTTTTAGCAAATTCCCAGATTGTGAACGCAGAGCATGTATGCAACGTCGCTGACCATTCTTTCGCTCCTGACTAAAAAAGAAACGGGATGGAGCGTCCATCTCAGTCAAACTCTGAAATCTTGATCTCACTAGGGCACCCTGTGCCTTCAAGCCTAACAAGTCAGCCAATGCGCCTTTTTTAACTTTGAGTGCCTCATTATGGTTTTGATCTCCTGTGGTTTCCATCAAATTTTGGAGTTCTACTATTTCTATCTCAAGATTTGTCATAGATCGGGTTATGTCTTTTGTGACACTGAAAGTATATTGCTGACAAAACTGTTTTATCTGCACCTTCCCATAATCCCACCATTGCTGAAGAGATGGAAAAAAGTCTTACAGTTTCTAAAATCATTCCAAAAAAACAAAAAAGTTGTTCTAAAATTAGCATCACTCAACAAAGTGGTGTTAAGGTGCCAATAAGCACTCCTGGGCTTAATTAGCCTCATGCCTACACCACACTGTACCAGACAATGGTCGGAAAAAGAAACAGGACTGATCTTACAATTCCTAAAAATGTTAAGCTGATGCTTAAAACAATAAAATCTATCAAGACGGGCTAAAGAAATCAAATTGTCTCTTGCATGTGCCCATGTATATTGCCTTAAATTATAAAAATTTCTCCAAGTATCAGCAAGTTCATGTTTTTTTTATTAATTCCACAAGTCTCTTTTGTGATGCAAGATGTGGTTCTGGATGATTTCTATCTGTACTTAGTTCTGTACAATTGAAATCACCTGCCATAACTAAGTAATCATCTTTACTACAATCACTTAATACTTCACATAATTTATTTAAGAAAAACATTCTTTCCATCCCAGATGAGGGAGCATACACACATAAAAAAACAAAAGCACAATGTTCAAAAATAGCTCTTACTTTCAAAAGTCTTCCATCTATAATGTTGTCAACTGAGAAATCTAGTGGAATCCAACTTGTAGAGATGAGTAAAGCCACACCCCCACTTAAAGCAGATTTATGACTAAAAAAGACTTTTCCATTCCACTCTCTACACCAATCAACAACATTTCTATCATCGGTATGGGTTTCCTGCACAAACATTACATCTATGTGTTTTTGCTTTATAAGCTCAAACAGTTGAGCTCTCTTGTTTACATCTCTAGCACCATTTATATTTAAGGTTGTTATGTTAAAAACACTCATTTGTAATAGAAAGCACAACACAAACTCAACAAGAACAAAGCACCATATGATAAAGAAAATCAAATTAATTAGCGCTATTACTCTCATCATTAATCCCTTGTTTAAGTTTTGTCAGAAACTTTTTCAGCCGAGCAATCTCTTGATCAGTAAACTCCTCATTTCCTGGATTATTCCTAAAGTGTTGCACTGAGTCAACAAAGCCCATAGTGTCTGGAAAAAAATTCTCCACTCGTACTCGTTTAGTATTTTTGGTGCGTTTTAGAAAATCTTTAATGGCATCTAAGGTATAGAAAGCCCTAAATACATGCTGTTGTGACGTTGAGCAAGAGTCAGTAGAATCGTACTCAGATTCAATTAAGTCAGCTTGGGCAGAGACTGCAACTTTCTTAGCTGCTCTAGTGCGACTAAGAGTATCTATTTTTCTTTTCACCATAGGGAATTTAAACTTCACATTTGTGTCCATTCCTTCCTCATCGTCCAATCCCTCCAATACCGCCTCTGCTACCTCAACAGCAGTCGCTTCATTTACCGTGGGAATTTCTAGCAACTTATTCCCACACGCTTCTTCACTTTCCAAAACTTGCGTGTTTACACTCTGATTAGTAGAAATCTCATCAGACACTGTGCTACACCCCATACCCAAAACTTCCTTACCTTTTGTGTCGTTTTGTTCTGGTTCTTTTTGTTCATTTTGTTTGCCAGACGGCCCTGCCGCTGAAACCTCATTCTCCGACGCTTCTCTTAGGTCTACTCCTCCAGGCTCCGTTTCTGACTGTTCATTTGTACTTGCGGCCGGGGTGCCTACTGTGGGCCTGCTTTCCTTTTTCTCAGGGCAAGCACGAATAAGATGCCCTTCCTTTCCACAATGAAAACATTTCATAGTCTCAGTAGTGGCGAAGATCGTGTAATCAAACTGATCAATTTTAAATTTGAAAGCGACATTGAGATCGCTTGTATAATCTTTAAGGATCATATACACATGTCTCCTGAAAGACACGACATGTTTCAGTAAAGGGGATTTACATCCAAGCGGGATCTTTTTAACTGAGGATACTATTTGCCCATATCGTGCCAATTCACGGCAGATTATCTCATCACTAATGAACGGCGGTACATTGGACAAAATTACACGTCTTGAAGGAGTAACTAGTGGTAGAACATTGACCAGATTTCCATCTATGTTAATACCTGTGCTGAAAATTTCAGTGACTTTAGTAAAACTATCAAGAAAAATAACCACTGAACCATTCATTCTAGAAGCTGAAACAATACTATCATGTCCTACAATAGCGCCAACAGCTAGACCACATTCCTCAACAGAAATATCCAAGTTTACAGGGATTTTAATGGCATGGCGCCGACTTAAATGATCAAACGCCATTCTCTCCATGTTTGCCACGCTAACCAGCGCCCAAACCGCTGGTTGCGGACCTAATAATTACTATAAATACAACACTTATCAAACTAAGGACAAAACAAAACAACTAAACATAAATTATAAAGAAAATAGAAGAAATAAACAGATAGAAAGAGAATCACTCAGCCGGACAAAGGTCCGCACGCACACTCACTCACACTCAGAAACGCTCGTCCAATCAGAGAGAGGAGGAGAGAGAGAGAGGAGGAGAGAGGAGGACAGGAGAGAGAGGAGGAGAGAGAGAGGAGGAGAGAGAGGAGGATAGGATAGAGAGGAGGAGAGAGGAGGAGAGAGAGAGGAGGAGAGAGAGGAGGACAGAGAGGAGGAGAGAGAGAGGAGGACAGGAGAGAGAGGAGGAGAGAGAGGAGGAGAGAGAGAGGAGGACAGGAGAGAGAGGAGGAGAGAGAGAGGAGAGAGGAGGAGAGAGAGAGGAGGAGAGAGGAGGACAGGAGAGAGAGGAGGAGAGAGAGAGGAGGAGAGAGAGGAGGATAGGATAGAGAGGAAGAGAGAGAGAGGAGAGAGGAGGAGAGAGAGAGGAGGAGAGAGAGGAGGACAGAGAGGAGGAGAGAGAGAGGAGGACAGGAGAGAGAGGAGGAGAGAGAGAGGAGGAGAGAGGAGGACAGGAGAGAGACTTTGACTTTTAAGGTTCCTTTATTGACAGTCAAAAAAGGAAACCAGGTAACATTAAAACCAACCCATAATAAAACCTCCCTCCACCCCCCCACCCCACCCTCCCCAAACTCACATCCACAAAATATTCAAAAACAAATTACCACAAAAAAAAAGAAAAACAAAAGAAAAAACTAAAGAAAACAATCAACCAGAGAGACAGACCAACCTAGCCATCAGTCACCCATCATACGGCTTAAAAATTAAACAGTAATTTCCCTCCTTCATCCAGTGCACAAATACAGCCCTCAACCCCCCATGTTCCATTAAAAGTCTCAAGATCACCCATTAGCTGATAATACAGATAGGACAGGAGAGAGAGGAGGAGAGAGAGAGAGGAGGACAGGAGAGAGAGGAGGAGAGAGAGAGAGGAGGAGAGAGAGAGAGGAGGACAGGAGAGAGAGGAGGAGAGAGAGAGAGGAGGACAGAGAGAGAGGAGGAGAGAGAGAGAGAGGAGGACAGGAGAGAGAGGACAGGACAGCGTTAAGTGCCAGACAGATGTCGGGAGTTTAACTCTAGAGACCCATTTGGCCGGCTGACACCTCGTGACATCCCAGTGACCCGCTCACCACTACTCTACTCACCACTACTCTACTCCGCCACATCTCTCCCACTCACCACTACTCTACTCACCACTACTCCACTCCGCCACATCTCTCCCACTCACCACTACTCTACTCCGCCACATCTCTCCCACTCACCACTACTCTACTCACCACTACTCTACTCACCACTACTCTACTCCGCCACATCTCTCCCGCTCACCACTACTCTACTCCGCCACATCTCTCCCACTCACAACTACTCTACTCACCACTACTCTACTCCGCCACATCTCTCCCACTCACAACTACTCTACTCACCACTACTCTACTCCGCCACATCTCTCCCACTCACCACGGGGAGAACCTGACAAGCTCCATAACCTTCAGAGCAGAGTAATTATGAGGTGTCTCTCTTCCCCTCAGAGCGAGAGAGTGAACAGACGAGAGAGAGAGAGAGAGAAAGAGAGAGAGAGAGACAGAGCAAAATATTTTTTGTATAAATAAATGAGCGACTATGGCTGTGAGAAGGAGACGGAGAAGAAAGAGGAGAGAGGAGGAGAGGGAGGTGGAGGAGAGGAGAGGTGGAGAGGTAGAAAATGTGAGGAGGAGGTGAGGGAGAGGGAGGTGGAGGAGAGGAGAGGTGGAGAGGTAGAAAGTGTGAGGAGGAGGTGAGGGAGGAGGAGGTGAGGGAGGAGGAGGTGAGGGAGAGGAGAGGTGGAGAGGTAGAAAGTGTGAGGAGGAGGTGAGGGAGGAGGAGGTGAGGGAGAGGGAGGAGGTGAGGGAGGAGGAGGTGAGGGAGAGGGAGGAGGTGAGGGAGAGGGAGGAGGTGAGGGAGAGGGAGGAGGTGAGGAGGAGGTGAGGGAGGAGGAGGTGAGGGAGAGGGAGGAGGTGAGGGAGGAGGAGGTGAGGAGGAGGTGAGGGAGGAGGAGGTGAGGGAGAGGGAGGAGGTGAGGGAGGAGGAGGTGAGGGAGGAGGAGTCATTGGTACTGCTCTTCTGTTTCCGCTCCTCTACTGCGTCTCCTCAGCCTCTACCAGCAGAGGAACCCCTCCACACACACACACCACACACACACACCACACACACACCACACACACACACATCAATACACACACACACACACACACCACACACACACACACATCAATACACACACACACACACACACCACACACACACACACACACACACACATCAATACACACACACACACACACTACACACACACACCACAAACACACACCACACACACACACACATCAATACACACACACACACACACACCACACACACACACCACACACACACACATCAATACACACACACACACACCACACACACACACCACACACACACTCACCACACACACACACACACCACACACACACACACATCACACAAACACCACACACACACACATCAATACACACACCACACACACACACACCACACACACACCACACACACACACACACACACCACACACACACACATCAATACACACATACACATACACCACACTCACACACACACCACACACACACCACACACATCAATACACACACACACCACACACACACACACCACACACACACACATCAATAGACACACACACACCACACACACACACACATCAATACACACACACACACACACACACACCACACACACACACCACACACACACACATCAATACACACACACATCAATACACACACACACACACACACACACACACACACCACACACACCACACACACACACACACCACACACACACGGGGCAACCGTGGCCTACTGGTTAGGGCTTCGGACTTGTTACCAGTTCGATCCCCGACCAGTGGGAACAGCTGAAGTGCCCTTGAGCAAGGCACCTAACCCCTCACTGCTCCCCGAGCGCCGCTGTTGATGCAGGCAGCTCACTGCGTCGGGATTAGTGTGTGCTTCACCTCACTGTGTGTTCACTATGTGCTGTGTGTGTTCACTAATTCACGGATTGGGATAAATGCAGAGATATGTATACGCAAGTACACTTGGCCTAGAAACCTGATTTACACACACACACATGCAGATACACACACACACACACGCAGATACACACACACACACACAGATACACACACACACAGAGATACACACACACACACAGAGATACACACACACACAGATACACACACACACACGCAGATACACACACACACACAGATACACACACACACGCAGATACACACACACACGCAGATACACACACACACACACGCAGATACACACACACACAGAGATACACACACACACACAGAGATACACACACACACACACAGATACACACACACACAGAGATACACACACACACACACACGCAGATACACACACACACACAGAGATACACACACACACACAGAGATACACACACACTGGGAGAGGAATCCCAGCTGGAGCACTGTGATCCTATTGAGTAATGCTGGTGGGGTTTCCACCCTTAATGGGAGGTGGGATGTGGGATGTGGGAGGTGGGATGTGGGATGTGGGAGGTGGGATGTGGGATGTCTGCTGTGCTCCTCTGAGGACCAGCTTACGGAGTCTCGTCCCCTGTGCACATGCACAATGTCATCATGATCATTTCAAACAGACCATTCAATGCCCTGTGGTCACTACTCCAGCCAATCAAAGGGCCTCTCTGGTTTTATTCGACAACCTTGAGCTGTGAAAAATCTTTGCAATCAGAAGCGCGTGGTGTTTAGGAGGCATCAGGGCTCGGAGGTGAAGGTTGGTCTGGCAGCATCGATCCCGCTGGAGTGAGCGAGACAAAGAGAGAGTGGAGCTCCACAGACTGCTTTGCTCTGCTGAGTGGAGAGTCCAGCAGGCTGGCCATTGCTGCCCAATGCTGCCCATTGCTGCCCATTGCTTTGGTTTCAGCTGTTGTCATGTGCTCATGCACAATGTAGCATTCCTATTGGTATTGGACAAATCAAAGAAAGAAAAACTAAAGAATCTTTCTGATGTCTGTTTGAAAGTGTATTGTGAAGACGAATACTCCAAAGGCACTCTGTGAACACAGCAGGCTATCAGGTCAAACTATGACCAGATCCAGAGAGCGTTTGCTAACTGAGCCTCCCTGTCCTTCCCACGGGCTCATTTCTGACCACAGACGCTGCGGTCAGCAAGAAAACTGTTCTAGATATCGTACCTGCAAGCACTCCTCACCCACACGGTTTACTCTAACCTGCTGAAAAAAACAGCCTCACCAGCCTAAGGTGGGTTGTTGGTTGACCAGCTTGTTAGCCAGCTTGTTTGACCACCCTATGATGGTTAACCAACTAGAAATTTAATAGGGCTGTAACGATATGCGATTCAAAACTGAAATCGCAACACTCATATCCACAAACCTGTGTCGCGGCGTGAAGAGGCAGAACCGACACCCTTTCTAGTGTCTAGCAGTGCTTTGCAGCTTACGCGGCCGCATAAACACACATCTCCCACTTTACTTGGCGGTAGCCTACGTTGCTTTCATTGTAGACTTTACCAAACAGTATAAACCCCCTCTCTTTGCCCCGCTCTCTCTCTCGCTCACTCACTCACTCAATGGACACGCGCGACTCGGCCAACGCAATCCAAATAAAACAAGGACTCATAGAAGACGACTAGCTAAATTACTATTAAATCTGCTTAGCAACATTAGCATGCTGCACATATTTGTTTAAAACTCTTGGTTTCAAGTTGACTGATCATCTCAATACCAATGTTTCCCAAAAGTGCCTGTACCAAGGAGAACAAGTATTACCTTAAAACTTAAACCACACATGGGGAAACTGAACAGTCCAATCAGTAGACTATGATAAGTTAGCCAACTATGCTACTTTGTTTACAATATTTCCAGGTTTCAACCACACAGCTGAATTAAAGAGGGAGAGTTGTAATATAAATAGTAGGCCTATAGTGTGCCATACCTATAGGCTAATCTGCATAAAGTGCTGTCATAAATATCAGACATTCAGTATTCTCTCTTTTTATATCAGGATATAAAATAACACAGATATATTCTATTATATTGTAATCCTCTGGTGTTCTAAGGTAGGCTATTGAAATGTTATTTAAAAAAATGCATTTTGGAAAATAGCTCTTTATTTTTATAATCATAAAAATGTGTTTTCTATACAGATATATCGACATCGGTAAATATCGGTATCGGCCATAACAGCAATATTAATATCGGTTATCGGTATCGGCCACAATTTTCACATCGGTGCATCACTAATAATTTCGAGTGAAAAAACGAAGAGAAAATCCAAAAAAAGTCAAAGGTACAAGACTGTGTACATATTTTCATTTCCGAGCGAAGGAACTACTCATCCCATAAACCACCGTGCCTCACTGAATAATATTAGCAAGGAAGAACCGGCGTGCCATTTGAACAATTTCCAACCGGCGACAGCACGTGAACCCTTTCCTCCAAACAGTGATTTTTATATAGTGAATGTGCATTAAAGGAATTATCCGGAGTAAAATGCACTTTAGATCAATTTACGGATGATTGGGAGTACATACGTTGAGTTGACATCCAAATCATGTAATTCGGATGTGTTTTGAGAAAGTTCGATGTTTAGTCAAAACTCGTTAGCCTGGAAGTGACCCGGGCATGTCATTTCGCCGCTACAAAACGCTATTTTTATACCTTCTACAGTTCCAAACAACATTACACTTACGTGGTAGTGAGTAGAGGGTCCCTAAAGCCAAACAGAAGTATCCTGAGGTCTTTATGTGGTCGGATAGAGAGTCCAGAATGAATTTCATCAAGCCAGTACCTTTCCGGAAATGTTGCTATCATTGCTGCCATCTTCAGGGGAAAGTCCGTAGGAGTCGATTGCCGAGTAACCGAGTAACACGCTCTGGAAATTCACAATTTCGTCGCCGTTTTTTTTTTGAAAATGATGTCGTCTATTGTGCGTCTCCCTCCTCCTCTCTTGTGCGTCTCCCTGCTCCTCATTTGTGCGTCTCCCTCCTCCTCTCTTGTGCGTCTCCCTCCTCCTCTGCGTCTCCCTCTTCCTCTCTTGTGCGTCTCCCTCCTCCTCCTCTCTTGTGCGTCTCCCTCCTCCTCCTCTCTTGTGCGTCTCCCTCCTCCTCATTTGTGCGTCTCCCTCCTCCTCTCTTGTGCGTCTCCCTCCTCCTCTCTTGTGCGTCTCCCTCCTCCTCTCTTGTGCGTCTCCCTGCTCCTCATTTGTGCGTCTCCCTCCTCCTCTCTTGTGCGTCTCCCTCCTCCTCTCTTGTGCGTCTCCCTGCTCCTCATTTGTGCGTCTCCCTGCTCCTCATTTGTGCGTCTCCCTCCTCCTCTCTTGTGCGTCTCCCTCCTCCTCCTCTCTTGTGCGTCTCCCTCCTGCTCTCTTGTGCGTCTCCCTCCTCCTCTCTTGTGCGTCTCCCTCCTCCTCCTCTCTTGTGCGTCTCCCTCCTCCTCCTCTCTTGTGCGTCTCCCTCCTCCTCTCTTGTGCGTCTCCCTCCTGCTCTCTTGTGCGTCTCCCTCCTCCTCTCTTGTGCGTCTCCCTCCTCCTCCTCATTTGTGCGTCTCCCTCCTCCTCTCTTGTGCGTCTCCCTCCTCCTCTCTTGTGCGTCTCCCTCCTCCTCTCTTGTGCGTCTCCCTGCTCCTCATTTGTGCGTCTCCCTGCTCCTCCTCCCTGATGCTAATGTGCTGTGTAGCATCTGCTTAGCATGAGCTCGCTGTACAGCCGATGGAGACAAAGCAGTTCTGTCCAGGTTGTCTGAGAAGAAACATACACACACTCATACGCACACACACATACACACACTCTCTCTCTCTCTCACACACACACACACTTTCTCTCTCACACACTCTCACACACACAACACACACACTCTCTCACACACAACACACACACTCTCTCACACACACACACACACACAAACTCTTTCTCTCTCTCACACACACACACACACTCTTTCTCACTCTCTCTCACACACACACAACACACACATTCTCTCACACACACTTTCTCTCTCTCGCACACACACACACACACACTCTTTCTCACTCTCTCTCTCACACACACACAACACCCACATTCTCTCACACACACTCTTTCTCTCTCTCTCTCTCTCTCACACACACACACACACACACACACACACAACCTTGGGCTATCCATGATATCAGGGCTCTGTGGCCTGCAGGAGCAGTCACTGTGCTGCCTGTCATCGCGCTGCGATTCCCTCTGACATGTGTGGACAGGCCTCACGGTGAGAGAGCGCTCGCTCCCTCACACACACACACACACACACACACACACACACACACACACACACACACCTCACGGTAAGAGAGCGCTCGCTCCCTCACACACACACACACACACACACACACACACACCTCACGGTAAGAGAGCGCTCGCTCCCTCACACACACACACACACACACACACACACACACACCTCACGTAAGAGAGCGCTCGCTCCCACACACACACACACACACACACACACACACCTCACGGTAAGAGAGCGTTCGCTCGCTCCCTCATTCTCCACATGTCCCATCAAAGCAGCGCTCCCTGAACAGCCATCACTTTCTGAAGGATAAAAAGGACATCGTCTGCTGCTGCCACATAGGGTCAGACTAATGACCTATTCAGATAATGTCCATTATGACAGGAAGCCATTTGTATGATGGGGAGTCGATTGCCGAGTAACCGAGTAACACGCTCTGGAAATTCACAATTTCGTCGCCGTTTTTTTTTTGAAAATGATGTCGTCTATTGTGCGTCTCCCTCCTCCTCTCTTGTGCGTCTCCCTGCTCCTCATTTGTGCGTCTCCCTCCTCCTCTCTTGTGCGTCTTTGCAGTGTGCGAGCACAAGTAGCCTATGGTTATATTCCTAATACGCCTCTTTATGATGGTGTCGGTAGACATGGAAGTAGCCATGTGTGCATAAAGAATAGAAAGGGTTCCTTTCTTCAACAAGGAAGTCAATGGGTTCCTTCTTCAGGTCTAGTGTTTTTACACAAGTTCTGACCGCTTTTTGTAAAACTTACTGTAAAACACATTACTTCCTTTAAACATTACTACTGATTACCATCAGGAGATCAATTGCAAACAGAAGGGTGTGTATTCTCATAAATACACTGTACAATATATCCTTAAGGGTTATTTAAACATTCCTGTTTTTACCATTATGAACATGAAACATATTAAGCGACACCTCAAATGCGCAAGAGGGCTGATATGTGATAATTGGACTGAATATATAGATAAATGCAAACTATAGAGGATTGAATATATAGATAAATGCTAAACTATATAACTGCTAAACTATAGAGGAGCACATACAGGGAAGAGATCCCAAGATCCCTCGTCCATGCTCATAGCAGTCCCAGTCAGTTTTTGCACTAGGACTTGCATTACCTCTAACTCTAATCTCCCAGATTAGCACCTGATTGCTGAAACCAGGAGGGGTGGGGTGGGGCAGGATGGGGAGGGGAGGGGCAGGAGGGGAGGGGCAGGTGGGGTGGGGTGCGGGGAGGGGAGGGTGTCTCACCTTGGTGGTTTTGACCTTGTTCCCAAAGATGCAGGACCAACCGGTGAGATCGGGCAGCACGCGACACTCCTCGCCATCCAGACAGGGTCTCATCTGGCACCACCACTTCTGACGCACGATGGAGGCTAGACACGGCACACGGGGGAACACAGTCAAACGTTTAGCCTGCACTGCCCTCACCCCCCCCTCCCGCTCCCCTTCCGGCTCCGCCTCCAGCGCACTCGTACTGGACCTGAAGAATGACCTGCTGTGGGACCTGCAGGCTCCAGGTTTAGTTCTGTTTGCTGCTGCAGTTTTCACACAGCAAACAGTGATGCACATCGGCAGCCCCCCCACTCCTCCACCCACTCCAACCCCCACTCCTCCACCCACTCCTCCACTCCTCCACCCACTCCTCTACCCACTCCAACCCCCACTCCTCCACCCACTCCTCCACCCACTCCCCCACTCCTCCACCCACTCCAACCCCCACTCCTCCACCCCCTCCACTCACTCCTTCACCCACTCCCCCACTCCTCCACCCACTCCAACCCCCACTCCTCCACCCACTCCTCCACTCCTCCACCCACTCCTCCACCCACTCCCCCACTCCTCCACCCACTCCTCCACCCACTCCAACCCCCACTCCTCCACCCACTCCAACCCCCACTCCTCCACCCACTCCTCCACTCACTCCTCCACCCACTCCAACCCCCACTCCTCCACCCACTCCTCCACCCCTCCACCACTCCTCCACTCACTCCTCCACCCACTCCTCCACCCACTCCAACCCCCACTCCTTCACCCACTCCTCCACCCACTCCACTCCTCCACCCACTCCCCCACTCCTCCACCCACTCCAACCCCCACTCCTCCACCCACACCTCCACCCACTCCCCCACTCCTCCACCCACTCCTCCACCCACTCCAACCCATACTCCTCCACCCACTCCTCCACCCACTCCCCCACTCCTCCACCCACTCCTCCACCCACTCCAACCCCCACTCCTCCACCCACTCCAACCCCCACTCCTCCACCCACTCCTCCACCCACTCCAACCCCCACTCCTCCACCCACTCCTCCACCCACTCCTCCACCCCTCCACCACTCCTCCACTCACTCCTCCACCCACTCCAACCCCCACTCCTTCACCCACTCCTCCACCCACTCCACTCCTCCACCCACTCCCCCACTCCTCCACCCACTCCTCCACCCACTCCTCCACCCACTCCCCCACTCCTCCACCCACTCCTCCACCCACTCCAACCCATACTCCTCCACCCACTCCTCCCACTCCTCCACCCACTCCCCCACTCCTCCACCCACTCCTCCACCCACTCCAACCCATACTCCTCCACCCCTCCACCCACTCCTCCACCCACTCCTCCACCCACTCCAACCCCCACTCCAACCCATACTCCTCCACCCCTCCACCCACTCCTCCACCCACTCCTCCACCCACTCCAACCCCCACTCCTCCACCCACTCCTCCACTCCTTGGAAGATCTATGGCACTGACCCCTGCCCTGTCCATGGGCACACGCCTCGCAGGGTCATGGTAACGGGCAGAATCATTTCCCCCTGAAATAGAACATTGTAGAGGCGTACTGACCCGCCAAACGGCTAAACGGCTAAACCGGCCGAGAAGCCGGCGGACAAATCCCCACGGCCGGCATCTCAGTAGTCCTGAGCTCCGCTCAACTAGCCATAACCTAATCACACGCGAAGGCTTACATGCTTACATCTAAAAACAAAAAAGGTATGCGTGCAGAGAGGAGTGGAGGAGAGGAGGAGAGAGGAGAGGAGGAGTGGAGAGAGAGGAGAGGAGCAGAGAGGAGAGGAGAGAGAGGAGAGGAGTGGAGAGGAGGGGAGGAGTGGAGGGGAGGAGAGGAGTGAAGGAAAGAGGAGAGGAGGGGAGAGGAGGGGCACGAAGTAGCGAGCACCAGAGCCTGTGGTGGAGAAGTGGGGCTTGAACTGGCCGCTTCCGAGGGTCTGTCAGGAGACCGATGCCTTCTCTTCCTCCATCTAGAGCAGCTGGACTAAGAGGATGAAACGGAATGCTCCGAGAGAACCAAACTAACTGCCACAAGCACACGGGCGGCAAGAGCAGCAGTGCAAATCTCCATTACAGTGCACATTACACACACACACACACACACACACACACACACACACACTGCTGAAATGCTCATGAATAGTCAATATCTTCTACAAAGTAGAGTCGCAGTGCTTCCATCAAGTACAGTCCATTAAGGCTACTGGACCTTGGAGAGGAGCGGGGACTGATGTAGCCCGATGACGAGAGTGACACAAATGCATGTTGAGAGGCACAGCGGACAAGACGACCAGTCGGGGGAAAAGCCTCGTGCATGTGGGAGAGTCCTGCTGAAGTTCAACAATGCACTCTGAGGTACAAAGCCGTGTCAGAGTTGTTCCCTAGCAGGTTGTGAAAGAGGCAGAGATAATGCCCAACAAATTCTTTATGGAGTGAGTGACGCAAGCTCTCTTCTGACAGCCGTCGACAGCACGCGAGCTCCAGGGAGAGGGGAGAAAACAAACAGAATATGGGAGAAAACAAACAGAATAGGGGAGAAAACAAACAGAATAGGGGAGAAAACAAACAGAATAGGGGAGAAAACAAACAGAATATGGGAGAAAACAAACAGAATATGGGAGAAAAGATGACTGAAGTCACACAACAACAACGCTGCTGTTTCAAGTCAGCCTGGCCATTTTGGAACACTGGGATGTGGATGGCTGTTCACCGCCAAACGCGCCAAACACTCTCAATATTCAGATACACTACATGATTATATAATCAAAATCCATATTCAGATACACTATATACATGATTATATAATCAAAATCCATATTCAGATACACTATATACATGATTATATAATCAAAATCCATATTCTAACTAATTGCAAAACACTGAGAGAAAAATATTTCTTTGCAAGATAAACCATGGATTCATTTGAATGCATGCTCTGACTTGTGGGGTAATCCTGCCCCCTCCTGGACATTTCTGACAGGAGCCGGTCAAGTAGACAAAAACTGAATAATCTATTAAACTAAAACTAAAGAACTCTGCCCCTTGAAGCATTGATTTCCAAATCCCTATCTGGCCATGTAAATAGATAACGTGATTTACCTCCGTCAATGTTGTAAATAGATAACATGATTTACCTCCGTCAATGTTGATATTATTACAGATGAGTGAGGAATAGGAGTTCAGAGGCGATCAGATAAGATGAGATAAGACCAGATGAGATAAGATTAGATGAGATAAGACCAGATGAGATAAGACCAGGTGAGATGAGATCAGATGAGATAAGACCAGATGAGATAAGATCAGATGAGATGAGATCAGATGAGATAAGATCAGATGAGATAAGACCAGATGAGATGAGATCAGATGAGATAAGACCAGATGAGATGAGATCAGATGAGATGAGATCAGATGAGATGAGATCAGATGAGATGAGATCAGATGAGATAAGATCAGATGAGATAAGATCAGATGACTAAACTCCCAGTAGGTACCTTCCACGCAGGAGGGCTGGGCGAGTGTGGTCCCTGCCACTTGGCCAGGTAGGCATGAGCACTTGACGGTCTGCGAGCGTTCCTCGATCTTGTTCCTGTTGCAGCAGCGGTGGGCGGCCACCACCTCACAGGTCCCGGGTTTCACCTGGGACAGACCTGAGACACACACACACACACACACACATTCAGACACACATACACGCACGGTCGCACGCACATACATACATACACACACATATTCAGACACACATACACGCACACACACACACACAAACACACACACACACATATTCAGACACACATACACGCACACACAAGCCAAATAAACTTCCCATAACTTCAAAATGTTACTACATATCATGAATGGTACTATTTCAAGCGTTTTTTGAAATATAATGCCCTGTGGATGATTCTGGCATTTTTATAGCTAGAACAATAAGCTTTCCCATTCATATCATGTTTCTATTGTTAAAAATATTGTTTCACTAGGTTTTTTTTACGTGGGTTAGGCCACTGCACATCCAAATAAGTACCTTTAACAACTCACAGGCCGTCAGTCTCCATAGGATAACATGGGAAAACTCGACCCCCTACCTGGTCGGCCAAATATATCTTCCTAAAACTGTTTTTCCATGCCTTACCTCCATAAATGACTGTTTAAACACAGATATTTGTGCATTTGGGACGATTGAAATACTTGTTTCAATCGTCCCGACAAAGACACATGTCACTATAGCTTGTTTTGCTTTCCACCACTCCTCCACTCACTCCTCCACCCACTCCTCCACCCACGCCAGACAAGCATGCGATATGAAAGTCTGGGATTGTGGAGAACACTAAACGGTCTACTGAATAAGCATTAAGTCGAACCTTTAAATGAAAAACACTCATTAATAATGAGCTATACTGTCATTAAGAGCAGTCCATACAATACAATTATTTGAAACAAAGTAGTAGTTTTTAAAAACATTAAGGAAATGTTGTTGGTTTGGCATCAAACTGAAGACTGACAAATGATGACCAGATGTGTCCTCTTGTTCTTGTGCTGGTCAGTGATGTGATAACTGGGGTGAGAGATTAAAGACACACTACAGAATAGGCTACAGCATCTGCTTAGCCCCATAGACCGACATTCAGCCCCACGTATCATAGAGGCTCTTGCACTCTGCCCAGACAATGGCCAACAAACCCCAACATTCTAAAGGGTTACAAACCCCAACATTCTAAAGGTGTTGGGGGCAGCCGTGGCCTACTGGTTAGGGCAGCCATGCCTACTGGTTAGCACTTCTGACCTGTATCCGGAGGGTTGCCGGTTCGAACCCCGACCAGTAGGCACGGCTGAAGTGCCCTTGAGCAAGGCACCTAACCCCTCACTGCTCCCCGAGTGCCGCTGTTGATAGAGGCAGCTCACTGCGCCGGGATTAGTGTGTGCTTCACCTCACTGTGTGTACACTGTGTGCTGTGTGTGTTTCACTAATTCATGGATTGGGATAAATGCAGAGACCAAATTTCCCTCACGGGATCAAAAGAGTATATACTATACTTACTTATACCAAAGATTCTAGAGCTCTGTTCTAGAATATTTGGTACAGACTGCCCAGACAATGGCCAACAAACCCCAACATTCTTGTCAAATTCAAACAATTCATCAACAAAAACCAACAGACAGTGCACAGTGACCCAACTGTTGGTGTGTGTCGGGGCAGTGTGCAAGAACCTTAGCCTTCACTGCCACTCAAACGCTTGAGAGCACCTGCGGTCCTAGCTGTTTAAATGAAGGATTCTGAGGCAAGTGAAAATCACAGCAGAGCAGGCTGCAGATGTACATTTATCTAAGGTATGAGCTACACCAGGCGCGTAACTGAAGCGTTCCGTTCGCGTTTCGTCTGCTGCGGCAATTAGCTTCCATTATAATCAATGGAAGTAGCTACACCAGACGTGACAGTGGGGCGTACGTTCGAAAAAAATAGACCATTCATCTAAAATGGATTTTACGCGTCGCGAACGGAACGCTTCAGTTACGCGCCTGGTGTAGCTCATACCTAAGGCTGAATCCCATTTCTCTCTCTTATCCAGTTTCCCTGGCCCTTACTTTTACACGTTCACGTGAACCCTGGTACAATGCATCAAATGGCAAAATTTATGTTAAAAATTGTACATGGTCCATAACAAATCAAATGAATAAATAAATAGCCTAGTGGATCGGTAAGGTCACATGGGGAAAGACTGCCTTACAGCACATGCAGAACTTCTTTGATGACACTAGCTGTGGCTAATTGGGATACGCAAAGCTGCCTGGAATCATGACTCCCTACTGGGTGAGGCACAGGCCCTCTATGGGAATCATGACTCCCTACTGGGTGAGGCACAGGCCCTCTATGGGAATCATGACTCCCTACTGGGTGAGGCACAGGCCCTCTATGGGAATCATGACTCCCTACTGGGTGAGGCACAGGCCCTCTATGGGAATCATGACTCCCTACTGGGTGAGGCACAGGCCCTCTATGGGAATCTTGACCTGTGGGCACCCTCCGTACGGCTTTCATTACTTTATGAGTCAATGAAACTCCAATTAACATGAAAGTAGAATTAGTCTTGTTTAGGAACCAAACTGAAAATCTTCCAGATCCAGGTAATTTTGCTTATTTATTTTTTAGTATTTCCACAAAACAAGAAACTTTCACTTGCAAGATTTGCCAATAGAACAAGAAGATTTTCACAAGGTCAAAAAAATCAAGTCTTAAATCAAGTGCAAACATGTCTTGTTATAAGCAAACAGAGCTAGTGTGGAGCTGAGCGGTGTGAATATCCAGCTCCTCGCTCGCTCATGCTCCACACTAGCTCTGTGGGCAAATGATAGGCAAATAAGCTCCTAATATGATGATCCAGTGCACTATTAGCCAGCTTCTCATCAGCAGGGTACACGCTGGAATTTAGACAGCACAGCACAGCAACATTCCCATCCTCTCATTTGACCTTCCACGTCTGTAATGGTAACCCGACCCTGAGCTCATGCAGGAACAACAGAGCAACTAATACCACTTCAACACCAAAAAAATCATGTACTTGTCAACATGTTTCTTGATCAACATTGTCCATTTTTAGCCACTAACAAAACGTTTCCAAATAGGAATATTTAGGTTTCCAAAGTTGGAATACTTACTTTTAGAGACAATACACGGCCATTCACCTGAGGATCATTATGCATTATGTTTATGCACAGTGCAAATTACTGCATTTGTAGAGGTGACCCCACGACCACGTCCGAAAAAACTAAAAACTCAAGTCAATACAGATGCTTAATACAAACACTTTAAACTCAAGAGAAATCTTGGTTCTGAAGGTTACACTTGGGATCATAGTCATCCGTGTGCAATGCTGAGATACATATTCATTTTAATGTTTCAATAGATATTAATTTTTAATATTTCACTAGATATTCATTTTTAATGTTTCGATAGATATTCATTGTTAATGTTTAGTTTAATTTAGTTTCTAAACCACCGTGAGCAGCAGAGACTTTGAAAATCTTCTTTGATATTGAACTACGTTTTACTTTCATTTTTAACCTTACAAATATTTCATGATTTCACATCTTTCCTTATTCAAAGTTCACACAATTTTCTTAATGCTTTTTAAATGATTAATTCTCTAAATTCTTTCCATCAACTTCACTGAAAAACAATAATGATCCATCCGGGTCCATTTGCAAAGTTCCCCAGGAAACTGGTTGAGAAGAAACAGTCTCCTCGTTGCAAGGACAAACATGTTTTTTCCTGGAAACACGCAAAGGTCCCAGAAGGCCATGCAGGGACACGCAGACTTCCACAACGCCTCTAAAACACATATAGCCGGAGTCTCCACGAGGCTGGAAGCTCTTCCAAAGTCTTCTTTTGATACTTCCTCTCTGGTCCTCTCTGGAGACACACTCTCTCTCTCTCTCTCTCTCTCTCACTCTCTCTCTCTTTCTCTCTCTCTCAGCACTCACTTCCTCCTTGTTGGTGCCTCTCACTTTGCCCTCCTCAAGGTCGTTCCCAAATCCTGTTCTACCAGTTCTACCAGTTCATAACATTATTATTTGATTTGAAGAAGCGTGGTGTGTGTTACTTCCTGTATACTGTATACACATTTCCTGTATTGGCCAGTAGTTAATGCTTTAAGTGCTACCCATTGCTAACCTAATAGTGTTTCTCATGTTAAGAGCCACAAACACTCATTTGGCCCTAATGACCCTTCGTCTGATTCCTCTGTCCCTCGGGGGCGTATGTTTTAGCTCTTTAGAGGCCGCCCAGTCTAACGAGGCCAGAGGGGGTTGACTGGTGTGGCTTGGCTGCACGGGGCTCACCTGATGCTCCCACGGCACTGCGGTTGCCGGTGGACACTGGCGTAGCGAAGAGGACCAGAGAACAGGTGAGCAGCAGGCCCGCCCCCAGCAGCCTCGTCTTCATCCTGCCTGCTGGACCAGGGACAGTGAGGCCAGTTCATAGCAGATCATGGGGAATACAGTAGAACACCAGGGAGAGTGAGATCAGTTCATAGGAGATCATGGAGAACAGTAGAACACCAGGGAGAGTGAGGTCAGTTCATAGCAGATCATGGAGAACAGTAGAACATGCCACATTCATCTTCAAAAGGGGCTCAGAAGTCTAACAAAGCAGGACTATACACCCAACTTAGTTTGTTTACAAGACTGCATATGTAACACAAATAAGAAGCAGTCCAAAATGTGCCCACTGTCTAATGACATGTTACATATTATAAGAGACACAACGCAGCTCTTTTGCCTCATTTGCTGCAAATTCATTCTGTTGTTACACAGACATAGTTACATAGTCTGTGCATAGTCTGTTTTTTACTGTGGTTCAGTCATAATTAAAGTCACCATAAATGGGTCTCAGGGGTTTGCTAGTATTCCAACCGTCCCCTGACCTGTTATATCTATGACCCGTCCAAATCCAGTGAGGCTTGGCTGCTTCTAGGTGAGGTCACCATGGCAACTCAGAGGAAGACCCTGGGGAGGACAAGACCACCACAGATTACGCAACACAAGCCGGAGTGGTATAAACAACACAGAGGGTTGTGGCTTAAGTGGCTGAAATGAATCACTTTTTGAAAGAAAGGAAAAAAGGAAGCAACAGCGGAAATAGATTATTATTATTATCATGACTACTTGCTTGTGAAGAGATATTAAAGATAAATACATGTAAAGCATCAGTTTAGATGACCCATTGACACATGTGGTAGGAAGGAAAAATGAACTACAGCTGACCTCTCAAGCAGCCATTCAACCCACCGCTAAACCACACCACCGCTAAACCACACCACCGCTAAACCACACCAACGCTAAACCACACCACTAAACCACACCAACGCTAAACCACACCACTGCTAAACCACACCACCGCTAAACCACACCAACGCTAAACCACACCACTGCTAAACCACACCAACGGTAAACCACACCAACGCTAAACCACACCACTAAACCACACCAACGCTAAACCACACCACTGCTAAACCACACCAACGGTAAACCACACCAACGCTAAACCACACCACTAAACCACACCAACGCTAAACCACACCACTGCTAAACCACACCAACGCTAAACCACACCACCGCTAAACCACACCAACGCTAAACCACAGGACTCACACAACATCGCTGGGATCTAAACACACTGGTGCTTAATTCCTACAGAGAAATCAGGACAAGGCCGGCCTTCTGTTCCCCTTCATTTGAACAACCGACACACAGGACAATAGGTGATCACACTCCCACATCTCCAACACACAGGACAATAGGTGATCACACTCCCACATCTCCAACACACAGGGCAATAGGTGATCACACGCCCACATCTCCAACACACAGGGCAATAGGTGATCACACTCCCATATCTCCAACACACAGGGCAATAGGTGATCACACTCCCACATCATCAACACACAGGACAGGTGATCACACTCCCACATCATCAACACACAGGACAAGGTGACCACACCCTAGGGATTCCCCTAGGGATCAATAAAGTATCTATCTATCTATCTATCTATCTATCTATCACACTCCCCACATCTCCAACAGGCACAGAGTTGCAGATGCTCCTCTCTGCTCAGACATCAGCAGGATCGACTGGTTTTATTTCTAACCATCTGTTCCTTGACAAGGTCCAGGTGCAGATCATGCTTATGCAGAAATGATCTTGTGTGAAGAGCATCACAGGGACGCTTTAAGAGTAATGCTACAGGCCAATAACGGAATAGTCCAAAAATCAGATGGATAACATACTGAAATAATATATTATTTTAAGAATTAAAAATCCATATTTTAGAATACCAGAATATTGATGCTAAATTGGCCTTAGTCTGTTAGATTACAGTGTGTGTATATACCCAAACTAAACCCTGTAGCCTATAACATTTAAGGAACTAGATGTACCGCAGAGCGGTACAAAATATGACCGCCGCCCAGTCCAGCACATTTTTTCCACAAAAAGAAATCACGCTGAAAGGCCTATATAATTCTAACTGTCTCACTAAATTGCATTATCCACACGTACTCAATTCTCACTGGTATCTGCTAGACAACAAGTCCCAAAACATGATTAGTTCATAGATTTCACATGTAAAATTCATTTTATACAACCCCACCTCCATCTTGCCTGTTCATAATTCTGAGAAATTCTTGATTGTTTGTGTTATGTTTATGTTATGTGTGTGGGTGTGTGTGTGTGTGTGTGTGAGTGTGTGTGTGTGCGTGCTTGTGTGTGTGCCTGCTTATGTGCCTGTGCATGGAAGCGTACATATGTCTACTGTGTGAGTATATGTCATACGTATGATTACTGTGAATGTGTGTGTGTGCGTGTGTATCTGTTTGTGCACATGTGTGCACATGAAATGGATTATAATGACCCCTGGAGGCAAATATACGGGAAAAAAATGGTCATCCTAGGCCCTACAGTTCTCAAGATATTCACAGAGAACTGTGTCTGGCCTACCCTCCTTTCGGGGAGTCCAGTCCAGCGGGGGGGCTACAGATCAAAACGAAAAATGACGGTTCCATGCTATCCATGTGGGGGTACATGCCCACCAAGTTTTGTGTACCCCGGTATTTCAGTGTCCCGGGAATCCTTGTTGGTGTACGTCACTAAATGTACACATAAATTATTTTATTGTAAGGCCCCCCATGAACGAAAGTACACAAAACTTGGCATGCATTCGGAGGGTGTCATAATGATCCTACACTTTCAATTTCGTGCAGTTTTGACCATGTCAGCCAGAGATATTGTGATGAAAACACCTACATTTTTGCTTTTTAATTTTTAACTAGGTGGCGCTATACATGAAATGAGTGGTTATGGAATGGGTTGACATGGCCCCTTGAGATCAACTTACAAAAAAAAATGGTCCTCCTAAACCTTACGGTTCTCGAGATATTCACAGAAAACTGTGTCTGCCCTACCCTCCTTTCGGGGGGTGCAGTCCAGCGGGGGGGCTACAGATCAAAACGAAAAACGATGGTTCCATGCTATCCATATGGGGTTACATGCCCACCAAGTTTCGTCTACCCCGGTCTTTCAGTGTCCCGGGACTCATTGACGGAAATTTGGACATGCGAAAAAGGAAAAAAATAAAAAATAAAAAAAAAATCTGACTAAACCTATATGACCGCCGCTTCGCTGCGCGCCGGTCATAATAACAAACACAAACATTCAAATAACATAATAAATCTATGCATCTTGTAATACAATATTTTAAAACGAATGTGGGCCTATAACAAAAAAAACCGAAATAATTGTAGGCCTATATTCTGATTCATGCCTGTATAGCTTTATAGTAATAAATCAAAAAATTTGAAATGAATGTGCACAGGCAGCACAGCACACTGTAGGCTACACTTCACTTCAGTAAGACACACTTTAAATCCCTACATGCATGCTATGAAATGTTTTGGAAAAGTCAAACTATAAGATATGAGAACACTATGATTCAGTGTCACAACATACATTTTAAAGTTGACCTGATCAATTTTGCACCTCATGAACGCACCTTAAATAACAACAGGCATCGGCGCATAATCTTCGTTGATGTTCGTGTGCTCTAGTTGGTGTATAAATGTCTGAAGAGCTTAAACTTAATGTCAAACTTAACACCTACCTCTGTTATGAATCACGAAAGCAATGGGTCTTCTTTGGGTCACAGTTGTTTAACTTACGATTTCAAATGGTCTCACAGTACCAGATTGAAATAAAAAGCATATCCAATTTTGATTATGTCTTGCTTTCAAACTATAAATTGTAGAAAAGAAGTTGTCAATATTCCGGGAAAATGTGTTACCGTTTCAGACGAGATGGCACCGTAGCGCGGACACCGTTTCAGCGAGAGGTCAATCAATAGTCTACCGGGCGAATGTTTCGGCTGCAAAACTTCCATGAGTGTTTAGCCGCGGGTTTGCAGTGTTCCTGATGACATCACGTCACGCCCCTGTTTTCATCCACGGATCTGGCCGCAACAAACTTGAGAAAGTGATCAAAAATGCAGCCCGACTGAAAAGCAAAAAATAGTTGGGAAACAGTAGGCT
>NW_027468881.1:40947756-41027756 GCF_046254945.1 Alosa pseudoharengus | reverse complement strand
CCGCTTGTGGGTTAAGATGCAAGATGATTATCATGTCTGACCTCAACAATAAAGACTCCCTGTATGCAGTTTGCTTGCATAAAATGATTACGCGGATTTTGCAACAACACGCCAACAAACACGGGTATGTAGTGACCACTCAAAATAAAAGTATGTCCAATAAACTGACGCTTCGAATAGCCCAGGCTACTTTGGACTTGAGACTTTGACTAAACAAACGACAATTCCGACTGCAAGGTCCCAAATTGAAACGAGCGATAGGCTAATGCCACATAGCTAGACAACAACAAGTGGCAGACTGAGCGACGTCACTTATGCTAAAGACTGTTTTTGAGTCACATCGTTGCAAATTTCAAACAATGATGCATCATTCCACAAAATGGTTTGTCTTCAGTATTAGGAAGTTATTCAGTACGCTTAATACACATTTAGCCTTAACTCAAAACAGTTGTTAGGCTTATGTCATTCTGATCTGTAGAAATGTCACATGCAGCCATGCCTAAATTTATTACACATGTGTTAGAGGCCACATTAATTATAGGCTAATATATTATAATATTCAGTATTCATTATTGAATGCTTAGCTGGAATGATGTTTCCCTACAGTATCATCCTATTTTAACCCTTAGAACCCTAAGCTGTTTTTAGGGCATTTTCACATTAATTTCATGTATTAGTACTAGCATTGATTTTATTTTGAAAGAATTAAAATATAAAAAGCTTATTATAGAAATTCTTATATTTATATCTCACCACAGCAAGGTCATAGCTTTACATCAGGGGTGTCCAAACTTTTTTACTCAAGGGCCACATTGGGTTTTGAAAATTGGCCGCGGGCCAAACAACAAAAAAATAATGTGTATAATGTTTTGTATAATTTAAATGACAAAGTAATTTTGTTGTAGAAAATTAATTTCTTAAGAAATACTGTTCATTTGATGTTGTTTAATTCATTTATAAATGGTGCACTGTCACTTTAAGACTCTTTTGCCAACTCCACTAGCCAATGGCTAGTGCTGTGCCTATGGCTCACAGTTTATAAATGGTTAGTAGTGGGAACAACTGTTGCCATCGCGATTTCCTTTTAAAAGTTTCTTATAAAAAGGAGATATCAATTATCAACAATAACAAGCCAGCTGGAAGCTGTCGCATTCTCTCCCTCTTGTGCACGCTCAAATGCGTTCCCAATTAAATGGAGTAGCATAACGTAGTTAGATCTGCTGCAATGGAGATACTATGCATCTCAATGTAACAAGCTGTTTTGACATTGACATGGTAAACGCTCTCTAAGAAGAGTGTAAAGCCGTTTGTAGTAGCCTAAAGTTAATCACAACGTTGTCTAGGCCCTGTGCTGGAAAAAAATAGCGAGGGGCCTATGATAACCTAATTAATTAAATGCACGGCAGGCTTGATTAAAGTGTGTGGCGGGCTGGATCTATGATAAACTAATAAATGCTCGGCGGGCCGGATCTATGATAAACTAATAAATGCTCGGCGGGCCGGATTAAAATGCGTGGCGGGCCGCAGTTGGCCCGCGGGCCGTAGTTTGGACACCCCTGCTCTACATGCATTTCATGCGTGTGTAGAGCAGACTATCCTGAATTGGGCAATATAATTGCCATGTTGGAGGGATACTCTGGGGCTGAGCAATTTACAGAAATATGTGGTGTGTGATTTACGGAAATAAATGGCATTTTTTATTTAGTGATTTATTTAGTGACCTTTATTTAGTGATTTATTTAGTGACCTTTCTGCGCTCCATATCTGTGACACGAACTGATCTGACCTGACTTGACCCGAGTTTGCGTGTTAGCCTGCATGCGCCTATGGTGTCTGCACTCATAATGATTCTCAACTTTTTACTGCATTGCCATGAACAAAGTAAAGGCAACAAAGGTGTTTCTATGTTGAACAAATTAGGATGCAATGTGAGCCTTGAATTGGATGCCATTCAGGAATTTGCTAGGATCTCAAAACCAGATTATGAACATACTTTGCCATAGAGAAACACATGATAGCATTGGATTATAAACATGCTTTGCCACAAAAACAGACAGAAACGTGGGGCAAGTCCAGCTATATGAAGTTGACAGAAGAAGAAAGAAAAAGAAGAAGAAGTGAAATTATTTTGCTGTCACTTCGTCTGTTTTATAACCCAGAAGGATGTACTTGGTATCAAATGATAGCTCTGTGGCATATCTATCACGGGTCCGTGAGTAATTCAAACGAGAGTAATGGGTGTGCAGCGTTGGTTTGTGTACATGATGTTATTATTTTGCAGTCACTTCGTCTGTTTTCATAAGCCAGAAGGATCGATATACATGATACCAAGGCAAGAATTGCGATACTTCTTCGATACTTTCTTAAAAATGTATTTGATTTGGGGGCCCCAACCACCTTGACGTCATCAGTAATATTGAATATGAGGCGGTGGTAGTGTAGTGGTTAAGGAGCTGGGCTGGCGTGCAGTAGCCTGAAAGTTGTCGGTTCAATTCCCGGCTTCCACCGTTGTGCCCTTGAGCAAGGCACTTAACCCCAAGTTGCTCCGGGGACAATGTGATCCCTTGTAATATAGCTGACATATGTAAGTCACTTTGGTCAAGAAGTGTCTGCTAAATGTAATGTAATGTAATGTAATGAATATACTGAAGTGGGATCATTCACAACAGTGGCCATCCTAGATTCTGCTTGACTCTCTCCACACACACAAACACACACTGAAAATGATGGCTTATGTGATGTTTCTATTTCATATATTTTTTAATTCATATAGAATGTATTTAGTTAATAATGTATAGTAATTACTAGTAGCTAAACATATTTAGTATGCTTCATATTGATTTTTAAACTATTACACTTAGGCATATCTTTAATGTGGTGTATAGGTCTAATTGAGTGCACATTGGTGATGTGTAGGTGTAATTGAGTGCCTGTCACTTTAAGAAAAACGTGAGAGTAATTAGCCTTCTGCCGGACGGTTTTAGGCTAGTGAATAAAAGTTGCGCATAGTGCGTTTTGGTGAGCATTACTGGCTGACGTCACCTGAGCTAGCAGGATAGTTACCAAGGAGCTCTCTCCAGATGTAAAAGTTTGCCATGGTTGCGTAGCCTATTTGCGTAAGCGCAAAGTGGTTCTCTCTCTCTCTCTCTCTCTGTGTGTGTGTGTCTGCATGAGGCTATGTTCAATTCAACTCGGTAGTTGATCCGTCCGGTCAATAGCACCGCATTCACGCCACTTCATGATTAGATTAACGTCATCAGACAGGCTGTAAAAGTGTATGCGGGAATTTCTCGCATTATGATGGCTAGAGTTGCGCAATACCCGCAATCCCGCAGTGAAATTTAGGCCCTGCTGTGGGCATGTAATTGGGCTACGGGTTTTCTTCAGGAATGGCATGTTTGAACGGGCACTGCACTAGTAATAACTAGATGTACCGCAGAGCGGTACAAAATATGACCGCCGCCCAGTCCAGCACATTTTTCCCACAAAAATAAATCACGCTGAAAGGCCTATGATTCTAACTGTCTCACTAAATTGCATTATCCACACGTACTCAATTCTCACTGATATCTGCTAGACAACAAGTACCAAAACATGATTAGTTCATAGATTTCACATGTAAAATTCATTTTATACAACCCCACCTCCATCTTGCCTGTTCATAATTCTGAGAAATTCTTGAATTGTGTGCATGTGTGCATGTTCATGTTTATGTTGTGTGTGTGTGTGTGTGTGTGTGTGTGTGCGTGTGCGTGCGTATGTGCCTGTGCAAGCGTACATATGTCTACTGTGTGAGTATGTGTCATACGTATGATTACTGTGAATGTATGTGTGTGTGTGTGTATCTGTTTGTGCACATGTGTGTACATGAAATGGGTTAACATGACCCCTGGAGGCAAACATACGGAAAAAAATGGTCATCCTAGTCCCTACAGTTCTCAAGATATTCACAGAGAACTGTGTCTGCCCTACCCTCCTTTCGGGGGTCCAGTCCAGCGGGGGGGCTACAGATCAAAACGAAAAACGACGGTTCCATGCTATCCATGTGGGGTTACATGCCCACCAAGTTTTGTGTACCCCGGTCTTTCAGTGTCCCGGGAATCATTGTTGGTGTACGTCACTAAATGTACACATAAATTATTTTATTGTAAGGCCCCCCATGAACGAAAGTACACAAAACTTGGCATGCATTCGGAGGGTGTCATAATGATCCTACACTTTTAATTTCGTGCAGTTTTGACCTTGTCAGCCAGAGATATTGTGATGAAAACACCTAATATTTTGCTTTTTAATTTTTAACTAGGTGGCGCTATACATGAAATAAGTGGTAATGGGATGGGTTGACATGCCCCGTTAAGACCAACATGCATAAAAAAGGTGGACCTCCTAGGCCCTACGGTTCTCGAGATATTCACAGAAAACTGTCTCCGGCCACCTACAGGCCAGTTGGTGTATAATTTATTGTGTGGCCCCCCATGAACGGAATTCCACAAAATTTGGCGTGCATACAGAGGGTGTCATAATGATCATACACTTCCAATTCCGTGCAGTTTTGACTATGTTAGGTCACAGATACCTTCAATTACAACACCTCATTTTTACTTTTTTGTGTTTAACTAGGTGGCGCTATACATGAAATGAGTGGTTATGGAATGGGTTGACATGGCCCCTTGAGATCAACATACAAAAAAAAAATGGTCCTCCTAAACCTTACGGTTCTCGAGATATTCACAGAAAACTGTGTCTGCCCTACCCTCCTTTCGGGGGGTCCAGTCCAGCGGGGGGGCTACGAAAAACGATGGTTCCATGCTATCCATGTGGGGTTACATGCCCACCAAGTTTCGTGTACCCCGGTCTTTCAGTGTCCCGGGACTCATTGACGGAAATTTGGGCATGCGAAAAAAAAAAAGAAAAAAAAAAAGAAAAAAATCTGACTAAACCTATATGACCACCGCTTCGCTGCGCGGCGGTCATTATAATAATAACAATAACAATGATAACAATAATGCCATGTCAATGGTACAGTACTGACCTTGTGGCGATTTTAAAGACTTCTGATGCACATGCAGCTGGAACACACATCACACCTCAGTGTTAGTTTTGCATTTCTCCATACACCACATCTGCAAGTGAAATTAACCCCTGAGCATTCACATACTCCAACCACACACACAGGGCATTCACACACTCCAACCACACACACACACACGCAGGGCATTCACACACTCCAACCACACACGGAGCAGGGCATTCACACACTCCAACCACACACACACACACACGCAGGGCATTCACACACTCCAACCACACACGGAGCAGGCCATTCACACACTCCAACCACACACACACACGCAGGGCATTCACAAACTCCAACCACACACGGAGCTGAGCATTCACACTCTCCAACCACACACACACACACGCAGGGCATTCACAAACTCCAACCACACACACACACGCAGGGCATTCACACACTCCAACCACACACGGAGCTGAGCATTCACACAGCCCAACCACACACGCCTGACATAACACTCTTGTGCTTACCTGCTATTACTGCATTTGTGGACGCAACAGCAGGGATAATCCTCTTGACAACACCTAAAACAAGAAACCGGGCTTTACGTTTCGCCCAGAAGAATAGGAAATTGCATTTGACCATTGCAGCTACTCTTAATGTCGTGTGAAGGAAATTAATGGTTTAGGGGGGAAAAGTTTGGAGACACTTAAACATTTCCATTCCACTCCATGACAGACAGAATACCAGCTGAGATCATTTGCATTGTTTTTTTAATCAGGGCAGCAGTTTTCAGATTACATTATGTGCTTCCATAATTGCAAAAGGGATCTCCAAAGTTTTCTCAGTTAGCCTTTTGAAATGATATCAGATTAGTAAACAGAATGTGCCTTTGGAACATTGGATGAATGGTTGCTGACAATGGGCAATGTAGATATTGCATTAAAGGTCAGCCATTTCTTTTTATAACAGTCACACTAACTCAAAATATGAAAGAAGCACCCAAAATCACCCTAGAACATTTTTTGGAAGACTTTATAAATACCTGACAGGAAAAGTATATCAAATTATTGTATTGGCCTACAATTAAGCTATAATCACAGAAATGTGAGTGAGTATGAGTATGAGTATGAGAGTGTGTGTGTGTGTGTGTGTGTGTGTGTGTGTGTGTGTGTGTGTGAGTGAGTGAGAGAGAGTAGGCCACCCACCCTGTGTGTGTGTGTGTGTGTGTGTGTGTGTGTGTGTGTGTGTGAGAGTAAGCGTCCACCCTGTGTGTGTGTGTGTGTGTGTGTGTGTGTGTGTGTGTGTGTGTGTGTGTGTGTGTGTGTGTGTGTGTGTAGGTGTGTGTGTGTGTGTGTGTGTGTGTGTGTGTGTGTGTGTGTGTATGTGTGTGTGTGTGTGTGAGAGAGATTAAGTGCCCACCCTGTGTGAGGCGATAAGTAACTCCAGTAATGCTGAACTCCGCTGCCCTCTCCTGGGCCTTCTGGAACACCCACTGGATGTGTTCTGGGTTATCACCGTCCAACACTACGCCATCTGGAGGAGGGAGGACAAAACAGCAACGTCCAGCAAACATCAGAGCTGTGAGGCTTATGAGAATGTAGGACAGACAGGGAAGATCAATAAACTGATCAGGGCTCTACACTAACATTTTTTTTCAGGAGCACTTGTGCGCCCAAGTTAAAAAATTTAGGAGCACAGACAAAAATTTGGGAGCACAGTCAGTTCTGTACTTAACTTACACATAATCTAACATTATACTGCAGCTAACAGTTAAACATGCCAGTGCACCAATTGCGAATATTAAGAATGACTGACAACATTTAGGCTACAGGAAACAGGATTTTAAAGACCAGTGCCTACTTTTTTTTCAGTCTGTTCTGTTTTCTTACATTTTGTTAATGTAAAATAATATAATACATTGCCATATTTGAATTTAGCCTGTATATCCAGTATCCTGCCAAATGTAGGCTAATTTATTTATTTGTGAATCCATCTATAGCTAATCCAAATATGCCCATGGTGACCTATCTGACTGCATACTGCCTAATAGACTACTACTACTAAAACAGTCCATTTTCTCTTCCACAAAACCCAACATAGGCTAATCAAGGATATATGTTTTATACTTTTAGTTTTTATTTGAAATATCTGCATTGATGGGGGCAGTAGGCAAACGTTAGGCCTACTGTCGTTTTGCACTTCAGCTTGTATTCGGTGTAAAAACATACATGCGTGGAAGCCTGGAGTTGTCAGTAGCGTTCTACCTTTGAATAAAATGGGAGTATTACGGGAGGCTACTTTTGTGCCGGTTCGCTACAGCTATATTTTGCATATTGCAGCCAATACGTCAACTGGGCTAAAAGGCATGTTAGGTTACCTTTCCTTCTCTCACTGCATTCTCAGAATCTCATCCTGTTCCTCCTATATCCAATTAATTCGGTGGATAGAAGAACTCATTTCTTCAATCTTTGCATCTTGGCTAGCTAGTCTAACTTTCCGATTTTTCTGCGCGCTCTTGGATTTGATTGGAACGCGAAACTGCTAACGTTGATGGGAGGTGTAGTTTTTATGCTGCATTCGCGACGTGATTCTATGGTTTGCACCAGTAATGTTTCTCGAAGTTGCGGTGTATTTTGTAGACAAACATTGACATGGTTAGAAGTAATTCGCACCAGTGCGCCTAAATATTTTTTTGCACTCGCACGGCATCATTTTTACTCGCATGTGCGAGTGAAATGGGCGCACTGTAGAGCCACACAAACAAACAAACAAACAAATAGATTTCTAACACAGAGGCCCTTGTTAGCGGTCTCATCCCTTAACCAGCAGCAGGTATGATTGTGGGAATGTGTCGGGGGCAGCATTACCTCCAAAGGGCCTTTCACGGGGCCACTGCAGCATGCGGGCGTACTCTACGCAGTGCTCAGGTAATCGCGGCATGGACGCAATGGTGCACATGGGGAAATGAATCTGTCAATCAAGAGAGTAAGAACTCTATTAATTAACAAACAAACAATCAGTACCATCCACAGCAATGCTCAGATACAGAGAAACAGTTCTGTTCTGGGTCACCCTCCAGATGCTGAACCGTTCGGAATATTTCCAAAGATAAATCGGTTCAGAGCTCGCACCCAAAAATAATAGTTTTTTCCTGTGAACCGAAATGGGTTTCTTTCGACAAATTAGTTAAGGACACTACACCCTCTGTTGATGCATTGCAGGTTCCGTTCAGAACTGGTGGAAATGCGGGCTGGTTCACTAGATTCAAAGAATTCTGAACAAAACCGCTTCAAGAATCAACATTTTGAACTACCAAATAAAAACCAGTTCAGAACGTGGCTCTTTGGCTCAGAACTGGAGTCAGAAAATCGTTTTTCCTGCAAACCAGAGTGGGCATGACATTCTATCATTCAGAGAAGCAGACTAAAAGCACAAGTTTTCTCTACCTATCAACTGTTACCATTACTACACAAAACTAGCATTTCACGACTGGCGTTATGTAGCATTACGCAGCTAATAAAGTCTGTAGCAACTTGGTTCCTTCAAAACTGGTGGGAATGCGGGCTTGTTCTAGATAGCACCAAGATTAAAACAATTCTGAACGGAACAGCGTCAACACTGAATATGAATGTGACATGAGACATGTGTTCATGAGATTTTATCCAGCATGAAACGCTAATGGGCAGATATCAGTGCTCATCAGATCATCAGGTGAAAAAGAAGTTTGGGAATTTCATCACTGTTGTGGAGGTGGCCCACAGAGCACCTGGCTCAGAGATCACTTTGCAAAACTAGGGCTGCACAATTAATAAAAAAATTCGAAATTTTAACTAATGCAATTAGCTAATTGCAAAGGTTGCAATCAATTGTGCAGCTCGCAATTCTGTTCCAATGGTTAATCTGGTCATATCTCTGTTCCAGTGGTTAATCTGGTCATATCTCTGTTCCAGTAGTTAATCTGGTCTAGGGTTGCAAAATTCTACCCTGCACAGGCGTCAATCCCATGCACACAGCAATCAGCATAGGCTACTAGACATAAAGGAAACCTATGATGCATTCATGTGCATGGGCAAAATAAATTTCCAGTGAAAATGTCATCTCATGTGGGAATAACTGGTGTGAAACTGGGGGAAGTTTGGAAACAGAGTTGCCCAATTATGGGCTTGTCGTCACTTTTGTCCTCATTCAAATGGGTGTACGTCATTTTGCATAAACTGTAATGGGACGATTAATCTGTCTGATTAAGCTTGACAATTTATATATAATTTACATAATCTATAAGGTTGGGTTGGGGTGGTATGTTGTGTCATTATTTGTTTTACCATTTTCTGGGATTCTAACTGAACAAACTGATTGTCAGTCAATGTTCCAACCAATTGGATTTTGTTGTTGAGTGGCGTGGTGTATCTTGGGCAGTTCAGTGGTTTCAGTGTTGCTAGCTTAGCACGCTAGTAAACCATAGGCAGATTCCCGCTAGCATGTTAGCTATCTTTGTATGCTAAGCTAAACGAAAATACGAACAAACAAATCATATTGCTTATTACGAAACAAAATTTATATATAAATTTCTGGAAACTTACCGGAAACTTTCCATGGAAAGTTAAGCTGGGGAATTTTGGAAATATTCCAATTTGGAAACTTTCATGGAATTAAAGGAAATTATGGGAATTAATGGGAATTTACGGGAATTAACTGGGAGTTTTTGGTAATTCCTACTGTTCCCGTAAATTCCCATTAATTCCCATAATTTCCTTTAATTCCATGAAAGTTTCCAATTTTGAATATTTCCAAAATTCCCCACCTTAACTTTCCATGGAAAGTTTCCGGTAAGTTTCCGGAAATTTACCAGAAATTTTCCGCCCCTTTGCAACCCTAATCTGGTCATATCTCTGTTCCAGTGGTTAATCTGACCATATCTCTGTTCCAGTGGTTAATCTGACCATATGTCTGTTCCAGTGGTTAATCTGACCATATCTCTGTTCCAGGGTTAATCTGGTCATATCTCTGTTCCAGTGGTTAATCTGGTCATATCTCTTTTATTTTTATATTCAAGTCATCTATCCTCAGTGTCTAACAGAGAGTAAAGCTGTGCTTCTCATGCACTAGGCATGCTCACCAATCAGAAGTGGCCCAACTTAAAAGTGAAATTTGCAATATTGAACTAAAGCTTGACTATATCTACATCACTAATAAAATCACAATATCGGTCATAAAAATAGGATATTTTCCCCAAATGGTGCAGACATAACGCAAGCTCACCTGAGGGGGGTAAAGCTCCAGGGTGCAGACATAACGCAAGCTCACCTGAGGGGGGTAAAGCTCCAGGGTGCAGACATAACGCAAGCTCACCTGAAGGGGGTAAAGCTCCAGGGTGCAGACATAACGCAAACTCACCTGGGGGGGGTAAAGCTCCAGGGTGCAGTCGATGCAGGCGTTCATGCCAGGGAGGATGACCCGGGCGCTGCCCTTAAAGCCCTCCGTCCCTCCATCGATGAGCGGGACGATCGAGCTGGGGTCCAACACCCCATCCTCATACGTCAAGAGCGACAGCTGGGTGAAGAGAACATCAGAGATGCATCACATCCACCAATCACAACCCAGCTGGGTGAAGAGAACATCAGAGATGCATCACATCCACCAATCACAACCCAGCTGGGTGAAGAGAACATCAGAGATGCATCACATCCACCAATCACAACCCCATTTGGAACTGAGTGCTTAAAGGGACAACTTTTTGATTGCAATGTTGCTGGGCAGTGTTCCTCATTTTTCTTTTCTGGAGAACTTTAATCATCAGTAGGCAAATCATCATGATCATCCAATCAGAATAAATGGAACTGGTTATGTGGTTGCCCAGCAACATTACCCCCCCCATGTCCCCCCATGTATCATCACCTTGTGAAGTAGACATTTAGACATATAGAGGAGTAAGCACACTTTAGACATATAGAGCAGACTTTAGACATATAGAGGAGTAAGCACGCTTTAGACATATAGAGTAGACTTTAGACATTTAGAGGAGTAAGCACAATTTAGACATATAGAGCAGACTTTAGACATTTAGAGGAGTACACTTTAGATGTAATAACCCTACGTTTCCACGTACCAGCATGCCATTCATCCACCTTCTGGCAATTATGGAATCCAACCCGCAGACGATGATGTGGAATTCTGCAGAACAGATGAAACCATATGGCAGATTAGTACTTGATAAACTGGGGAAAGTCTCCAGTAAGCTCTGAGTACGGAAGCAAAACGAATGGCACGCAAAAGCAGCAAGCTGCAACTTACGTCTGTAAAAAGATTCATCGAAGTCCTGGATTTTCTGAAAGTGCCTAAATATGTTAAGTCAACGACTATACAGGACAGGATATCAGCCAAACAAACACAGCTGCACACGTTATTCCTGACAGCACTGCAAGTGCTAATTCAAAGCCAAGGATACGGGACCACGTCACATCCAGGGACCCGGCTGTTGATGAAGTCGGCCGCCACCTCTGCCTTGGGCCGGCCCACATCCTTGGGCCTTTCGGAACACAAAGCAGTGGCTGTTATTAGCAATAATACACTTCAATCAAAAAATGAATCAAAAGAAGTGTGCACATTGCAAGCAACGTTAGAGCCGTCTGAAGCAACGTTAGAGCCGTCTGAAGAAGAGTGTTATGTCTGATGCAACGTTAGAGCCGTCTGAAGCAACGTTAGAGCCGTCTGAAGCAACGGTACAGCAGTCTGAAGAAGAGTGTTATGTCTGAAGCAACATTAGAGCCGTCTGAAGAAGAATGTTATGTCTGAAGCAACGTTAGAGCCGTCTGAAGCAACGTTAGAGCCATCTGAAGAAGAGTGTTATGTCTGAAGCAACGTTAGAGCCGTCTGAAGAAGAATGTAAAGCTCGAAACATCACCGTTTTGGGAATCTCATCACAATTGCATTGAAAAGGGGGCTACAGTGTGCAGACTTCTATATACTGTTTCAATAATGCACCTACACATCCTATGGCATCCTCCATGCGATAATGCACCTATGCATCCTATGGCATCCTCCATGCGATAATGCACCTATGCATCCTATGCCATCCTCCATGCGATAATGCACCTATGCATCCTCCATACCATACTGCGCTTCAGTTTTGCAATAATGCACCTACATGTATGCATCCTATAGCATCCTCCATGCGATAATGCACCTATGCATCCTACATGCGATACTGCGATTCAGTTTTGCACTTGGATGCAACAACAGGAAGTCATGACTGACTAACATACTTTGCAAATCTATGAAAATAGTCTCACCTGAAGAGGAACTGTCTGTTGAGATTGGAGACATCAATTGTGTCCATGTCCACTACATGGATATTACGAAATCCAGAGAGGGCCTACAGTCAAAACAATGTCGGCGCATTATTTAGATGATATTTAAAATAAAAGATATTTTAAATAAAGGATATATTTTAGATAGAGGATATTTAAAGGATTTAGATAGAGAATATTTAAAGGATATATTTTAGATAGAGGATATTTTGCACAAACAATAAAAAATACTATGCACAAATCAGGAAAAAAAAGGGATTTTTCCCAGAAGAGGTGAAAAAAAAAAAACAGTTTAGTTCACAAAAATAAATAATAGCTTCTAGTTTTCCAAAACAAGATCACTCCTCAGAACACCACGCCCGCTGATGTGACGACACCAGACCAGGAGGCCAGGGAACGTTCTTCCTACAGACGCAGGTCTTGTTATAACCTCTCTGTACACTTTCAAAGTTTACAATACTTCAGCTTGTCTGTAGAAACCCTCACCACACTACCACAGAAATTAAATTATATTTTGAGCATTTTTTGTGGTATAAAATAGGGACATGGCATCTTGCATCACTGTAAGCCCATTCAGTGATAATGCAAATAAACGGTCTTGCTCAAAACGCTACCAATTAACGTAATTTTGCTCTCAATCAAAAGTGTGAAGTTGTTAACTACCCTATGTAAATAGACCCTCGGTTGTTTTTACTCTGGATTTACACTTTAAAAGCAGTAGTTCCTGATACTTCTGTGGGTTTGGTGCATGGTTTGTGTGAGTCTATGATTATTATATGACAGCAAAAAATAGTTGGTCATGAAAATGTACACAGGTCTGAGATATTAAAAATGGAACATTACGTTAAATGTATTTTTTAAAAGTTAGTTTGTTCTCATTATTATGGTAATGCTATTAGAATCAGATCAGATCTTTACCAGATCTTTGAGAAGCTCACAGCCAAGTCCTCCTGCTCCAATCACCAGAATCTTGCATGTCTCCAGCAGAAACGGAAGAGTCTAGATTAAACACATTAAACACATACAATAGAGTGGATTAAACACATCAAACACATACAATAGAGTGGATTAAACACATTAAACACATACAATAGAGTGAATTAAACACAAACACATACAATAGACATACAATAGAGTGGATTAAACATATCAAACACATACAATAGAGTGGATTAAACACATTAAACACATACAATAGAGTGGATTAAACACATCAAACACATACAATAGAGTGGATTAAACACATTAAACACATACAATAGAGTGGATTAATGGATACAACATGTTTAGCTGGTATTCCAAATAGGTGCACAGTGTAACTCAGTAGTGGGTTCAGTAGGTGTACAGCATGCATAACTCAGGACTGGGTTCAGTAGGTGTACAGCATGCATAACTCAGTACTGGGCTAATTAGGTGTACAGCATGCATAACTCAGTACTGGGCTAATTAGGTGCACAGCATGCATAACTCAGTACTGGGTTCATTAGGTGTACAGCATGCATAACTCAGGACTGGGCTAATTAGGTGCACAGCATGCATAACTCAGTACTGGGCTAATTAGGTGCACAGCATGCATAACTCTACAGTCTAACTCAGTACCGGGTTCATACCTCAGTGCTGGGTTCAAAGTCCGGGTGGGTAAAGGGACCAGGTCTCTCCAGGAACTTCTTCACATGGGTCCAGCGTCCTTCCCAGTCACAGCCTGCGTTCCCTTCATCTACGGCCATTCTGTCCAGAACACAAACACATTAGTCCATCTGTTGAACAACGAATGTCCTCTAGCCTAATTAAACCTGTAACGTATCAAAAATAAGTTACGATTTTAAACCTTAAAGATAGATAGATAGATAGATAGATAGATAGATACTTTATTGATCCCCAAGGGGAAATTCAATTTAATTCAATTACCTTTCACCAGAAAACTTGATGCACTTGATCGAGCTACTACTTTATGTAGTTTGTCTAAACATTTAAGAGAAAGAATCTTTAGCCAAGTGTGTCCAGGATTCAAAGTCGATTTCTACTTGATTTATCAATAAACATCTAGAGTCATAAGGGCAGTGATCATTGCTCTAATTATTATTGCAAGTAAATAAGTGTTGCTCGTGAAATATACCAAACAAATTCCGTTGCCCATCAGAATGTATGGTAGTGACAGCCCCACGAACAGTATGGGCCTGCAGTGTACGGTACTGGAGGTGTACAGCCCAACTAAACAAGCTTGTCATGTGTTCTCAGACAGGGGCAGATACATTAAGGGTTCAGGGTGCCAGACGAGGCAAGACTTTTATTGTATCCGGCAAATGTAGGCAAGACATAGGTAGATTTTATTATTTAAACTTTAATTTTAATGCAGAGTATACCCACAAGTACCAATGGGGTTTCTCTACAAGCTAGCTCGCACTCGAACTAGCTAGCCCTGATTATGTGCCCTACGTCAGTCAGAAAGCTATCATTAAAAGGTGAAGTATTCTCGTATCGGCAAACTCATAAGCTGCCACGAACAAACTGTACTGTCTGATTTGGCTGCCACAGAGTGTTCATCTGAAAAGGCCATTTACACTGATGAGTGAATTTTCACCACACTCCCTGCGCTGTGTAACTTATTCCTCAAACCTGAAGCCAGCTTTTAGCATTTCATCACTAACTTCTCAGTCTGCTCCTCTATTCGCCTTCTTTTCTTCTCCCTAAAGAGAAACGTTAAAAACAGTTTAAGCCAGGATGGTATTCCATAATGTAATAGTTGAACAGCAATTCAAATTTGCGATTTAATGTACTAAACTCATTCAACGGTACTCACGGCTCTTCCCCATCCGCCATACTTTCACAGTTCCATGCCTTCCCAGAATGCCTCACTGCGTCCAGATCAGCTGCAAAACGAGTCCTTCGTTTGGTTACTGGTGTAAAATGCAGATACAACTGAACTGGACTCAGTATAATGCCTCTGGTTAGCCTATCAACAAAACCATAACCTCCTACTCCATGTAAAGACGCTCTTGAGAACGATCCCGTTTGTGGTTGGAAATAGACACTTTCCATGCTGTTTTAGGTCACAGGCCTGTAATATGACAGATTAGAGAAATTACCCCCATTTATGCATATTCAGGGCGAAAGTAAGGGCAGCGGAGTTTGTTTATGTGCTCAGCACCGCCTCCTGTGGAGTAGGCCAAGCCTACATAGAATTATGGCTGCATGAAAGTGTCGTATTTTCTATATAATATAATGTGATGTAATATAATATAACCAAATGAATCCCATATTTAATGAAGAACATATTAAAGTAAGACAACACTATAACACGGGCTGAGCAACATTCAAGGCAAAGTCACATAGCTACTGCAAATCAGCTGGACATTATTTTGACTTGAGGAGTCATGTAAAATGTTGGGATGTCGACACCGGATGATAAAAGACTGCAAACTCACAGAATCAAGTTGACAGGTGGCCATGCGCTCGCGCGAGAGTGCATCCAGAGAATGTCTAATAAGGGGAGAATTGCCACTCTCGGAAAACTTCCGGTTTCTGAACTGGTTGCAGTTCCTTCTGTGGTTCCACATGAGGGCGCTCGTCCACGAGTGCAGAATGAATGGAGGTCTATGGAGCTGTACCCCTCAAAATCCACTTTTCTCTGGATATAATTTTTTTTCAAGTAATTTGAGTATTGTATTCGAAAGGGGAGGCAAAGAAAATACACTTGGTTGAGTATTATATTTTTTTAAAGTCACTTAATTGTTCTAAAAAGCCTTTCAAATGTGTCAATGACATCATTCATTAGCACAATGCTAGCGTGTTATGTGCAACAACGACCCAACCTGTAAGAAATCAAAAGGACATAAGTACTCGTTCATTCAACTTTTGACCTATAACCCATGTTGAAGCTATACAAACTACAATCAAATCTGAGATTTGTCAACGACAATCAGATGAAAGAGACAAATTTAGCCGTCTAGCTCCATTGACTCCCATTCATTCTGTACTCATGGCGATCGCCCCCAGTGGAACTCTGGTGGAACTGCATCCAAAATTCGGTACAATGGGACTTAATACGGAGTGGCAAGGCTCTCCGTAGACGGGCTCTGGTGCATCTTAAAGTGTGACGTTGCTGCGCCATCTGATCTGACATTCGCCCAGCAGCAGCGATGGCAGGGATGGAGGTTGCACCGTTTAGACCATGGGATGATTTTTTCCCTGGAACAGACCGATTTGCCAAACCAGACTTTGGAGATTTGGCCAAATGGAATAACAGGATCATCAGCAACTTGTTATACTACCAAACAAATTATCTGGTGGTGGCCATTGTGGTTGCTCTTATAGTGGGGTAAGTGTCATCTGCCAGGAAGTAGCAAGGCCAGAGCTACGTTGCTACAGGGACGAGTTTTATTTTACATGGGATAACTCATCTACCATAATAGTATTAATATAGTATTAGTAGCACGAATTCAGTGACTTGCCTATTTACAAAAGTTGAGGTGCTGGCAAATGGCATATTGCAACCAGGCTAAACTGGGATAATTTACGCCATTTGCAGTGCGAACCCCACCGCTAAATCAATCCTAGTTTTTGTTTTATCTAAATACATGCGAGATGCTGTTTTGTGCTTGGTTTGGGCGTAGAATCGCCCCTGATTACGAGATGGGCAATATCCTACCGATGTCTGTGTTGTTGGATACAAATAGACTATTTTGCATGTTTGTTGACAGTTGCTACATACACCTCCCACCCCCACACCACACCACCACTGTCTGTTATGAAAACGTTTCCAAGTCTGTCTTATTATTTTTGTAATCGAGGTATTACAATGATTGCAAATATATACAGAATTATTGTGAAGAAGGGCGTGTATCTAGTAGGCTAGCCTCGGCTATTCATTTTTGAAATGGAAAAAAACTAAAACTGACTCATACTGTGCATTGTCTCCATTTGCAGGAAAAGCAAACTCTCTCATAGTTATCATGGGCAGGATAGGGTGTGACCCGCCTGGCCTTTCTGCTCTCTCGGCACCGGCACGTGTAGCTACTTATTTCAGACTCGTGCCTTTTTTGAGTCAGTGTTTCCATCAAGTTCTGTGTAAGGAATCAGTCTGTGTGGACGGTGCCGTTATGTTGATATCGCTTTCTGAAGTTGTGTATTATAGCCACAAGGTGGGGTTGTTGTACTTAGACGTTGTACTTTGTTGAAGCTACCTTCCTGTAGTTGTAGTAGGCTCTAGTGTATTGCACTGTTGTTCACACACTTTTTTCCCTTTTCTGGTGACAGGTTCCTGAACCCCATTGGCATGTTTCTGGGGGGAGGTGTGGTCACATTGGTCTTCATGGGCTCTGTTTGGGCCGGAGAGAACCAGGCTATGATCAAGAACTTCAAGAAGAAGAACCCCATGCTGTTTGTCATCGCTGTGATGGCGGTCAGCTACTTTGTGCTGTCTCTGTGCGGAGGAGTCCTGGTGTTCATCTTTGGCATCACTTTCCCCCTGCTCCGTAAGTTATTTCCCCTGCTCCGTAAGTTATTTCCCCTGCTCCATATGTTACTTTCCACTGGGCTGTGAGTGCCCACATTCCACACCTGACCTGACCGCCACAACACCCGCGGCTCATTTATGTTAACCCTTAAAGGTGTACGATGGGAATGTTGGAAAATGAACGTTCTAAAGGATATCTGGGTTCAATGAATACAACATAGAATTTTAGAACCTTGAATTGTTGTGGCACGTAATCTTATGTCAGAATGTTCAAAAACCCCACACCTTTAAGGGTTAAACAGGGTGGGAGGGAGCTGGACGGGGTGGGGACGTCACATAAAGATGGAATAACTGGGCAGTGACTCAGTGTGCCCGCAGACGGAGTCATCGTCCAGTGTTGACCCGTCTCCATGGAGCCCGAGCAGTAGAGAGATCAGAGCTGCCGTGCTCCGCCTGCATAGAGCACAGCTGCTGTCATCAAGCATTTATAGTCCCCTCGTCCCACAGGCCCTCTCCCCACAGAGTCTCCCCACAGAGTCTCCCCACTACTCTACTCTACTCTACTCTACTCTACTCTACTCATCTCTACTCTACTCTACTCATCTCTACTCTACTCTACTCTACTCTACTCTACTCTACTCATCTCTACTCTACTCTACTCTACTCTACTCTACTCTACTCTACTCATCTCTACTCTACTCATCTCTACTCTACTCTACTCTACTCTACTCATCTCTACTCTACTCTACTCTACTCTACTCATCTCTACTCTACTCATCTCTACTCTACTCTACTCTACTCTACTCATCTCTACTCTACTCATCTCTACTCTACTCTACTCATCTCTACTCTACTCTACTCTATTCTACTCTACTCTATTCTACTCATCTCTACTCTACTCTACTCTACTCTACTCTACTCTACTCTACTCATCTCTACTCTACTCATCTCTACTCTACTCTACTCTACTCTACTCTACTCTACTCATCTCTACTCTACTCTACTCTACTCTACTCTACTCTACTCTACTCATCTCTACTCTACTCTACTCTACTCTACTCTACTCTACTCTACTCTACTCTACTCTCTATTCTACTCTACTCATCTCTACTCTACTCTACTCTACTCTACTCTACTCATCTCTACTCTACTCTACTCTACTCTACTCTACTCTACTCATCTCTACTCTACTCTACTCTACTCTACTCATCTCTACTCTCTATTCTACTCTACTCATCTCTACTCTACTCTACTCTACTCTACTCTACTCCTCTCTACTCTCTATTCTACTCTACTCTACTCTACTCTACTCATCTCTACTCTACTCTACTCTACTCTACTCTACTCTACTCTCTATTCTACTCTACTCATCTCTACTCTACTCTACTCTACTCTACTCTACTCTACTCATCTCTACTCTACTCTACTCTACTCATCTCTACTCTACTCTACTCTACTCTACTCCTCTCTACTCTCTATTCTACTCTACTCTACTCATCTCTACTCTACTCTACTCTACTCTACTCCTCTCTACTCTCTATTCTACTCTACTCTGCTCTACTCCTCTCTACTCTCTATTCTACTCTACTCTACTCTACTCTACTCATCTCTACTCTACTCTACTCTACTCTACTCATCTCTACTCTACTCTACTCTACTCTACTCTACTCTACTCTACTCCTCTCTACTCTACTCTACTCCTCTCTACTCATCTCTACTCATCTCTACTCTCTATTCTACTCTACTCTACTCTACTCATCTCTACTCTACTCTACTCTACTCTACTCTACTCCTCTCTACTCTCTATTCTACTCTACTCTACTCTACTCATCTCTACTCTACTCTACTCTACTCTACTCCTCTCTACTCTCTATTCTACTCTACTCTACTCATCTCTACTCATCTCTACTCTACTCTACTCTACTCTACTCTACTCATCTCTACTCTACTCTACTCTACTCTACTCTACTCCTCTCTACTCTCTATTCTACTCTACTCTACTCTACTCTACTCTACTCTACTCTACTCTACTCTACTCATCTCTACTCTACTCTACTCATCTCTACTCCTCTCTACTCTACTCTACTCATCTCTACTCTACTCTACTCTACTCTACTCATCTCTACTCTACTCATCTCTACTCTACTCTACTCTACTCTACTCATCTCTACTCTACTCTACTCTACTCTACTCTACTCCTCTCTACTCTCTATTCTACTCTACTCTACTCTACTCTACTCTACTCAACTCCTCTCTACTCTACTCTACTCATCTCTACTCTACTCTACTCATCTCTACTCCTCTCTACTCTACTCTACTCATCTCTACTCTACTCTACTCTACTCTACTCATCTCTACTCTACTCATCTCTACTCTACTCTACTCTACTCTACTCATCTCTACTCTACTCTACTCTACTCTACTCCTCTCTACTCTACTCTACTCATCTCTACTCTACTCTACTCATCTCTACTCCTCTCTACTCTCTATTCTACTCTACTCTACTCTACTCTACTCTACTCATCTCTACTCTACTCTACTCATCTCTACTCCTCTCTACTCTCTATTCTACTCTACTCTACTCTACTCTACTCATCTCTACTCTACTCTACTCTACTCTACTCCTCTCTACTCTCTATTCTACTCTACTCTACTCTACTCTACTCTACTCTACTCATCTCTACTCTACTCTACTCTACTCTACTCCTCTCTACTCTCTATTCTACTCTACTCTACTCTACTCTACTCATCTCTACTCTACTCTACTCTACTCTACTCCTCTCTACTCTCTATTCTACTCTACTCTACTCTACTCTACTCTACTCATCTCTACTCTACTCTACTCTACTCTACTCCTCTCTACTCTCTATTCTACTCTACTCTACTCATCTCTACTCATCTCTACTCTACTCATCTCTACTCTACTCCTCTCTACTCTCTATTCTACTCATCTCTACTCATCTCTACTCTACTCATCTCTACTCATCTCTACTCTACTCTACTCCTCTCTACTCTCTATTCTACTCTACTCTACTCTACTCTACTCATCTCTACTCTACTCTACTCTACTCTACTCCTCTCTACTCTCTATTCTACTCTACTCTACTCTACTCATCTCTACTCTACTCTACTCTACTCCTCTCTACTCTCTATTCTACTCTACTCTACTCATCTCTATTCTACTCTACTCTACTCTACTCTACTCCTCTCTACTCTCTATTCTACTCTACTCTACTCATCTCTATTCTACTCTACTCTACTCATCTCTACTCTACTCATCTCTACTCTACTCTCTACTCTACTCTACTCTACTCATCTCTACTCTACTCATCTCTACTCTACTGTACTCTCTAATCTACTCTACTCTACTCTCTACTCTCTACTCTACTCATCTCTACTCTACTCTACTCATCTCTACTCTACTCTACTCTACTCATCTCTATTCTACTCTACTCTACTCTACTCTACTCTCTATTCTACTCTATTGTACTCTACTCTATTCTACTCTACTCTACTCTACTCTACTCCCACACACCACACACAGCGGCACACTCACTACACCACTGTGGGCCCAGAGTCACTACACAGATTCACTACACAGACTCACTACACCACTGTGGGCCAGGTGGTCATGTGTCCCCATCATACCACTGAATTCTGTGTGTACTGGGATACATGTTGATGTATCCCAGTTGGTTCAGATAGTGCTGCAGTCCCCCTCTAGAGCCACACACCACTATCCTGCAGGGACTTCCTCTGAAGGTCTTTGATTTTTCCCTCCTCCAGTGATCCTGATTCACGCCTCATTGCGGCTGAGAAACATGAAGAACAGACTGGAGAACAAGATGGAGGGCGTGGGCATGAAGAGGACCCCCATGGGCGTGATCCTGGACCTGCTCGACCAGCAGGAGGAGAAGATCAACAAGATCCAGGACTTCATCGAGAGCAAGCTGAAGGACTGAGCGGCGCGGCATGGCGAGGTCGACCGCGTCCGCACGGCTACGCTTCCCTAACCTGTGGTCACTCTCACCAACGTCTGTGGTGTCATACTCCTGTGCATTTTATCGGACTCAAATCAGTGTTTAACAAAAAGATGCAGCTGTAAATATCAACTTATTTAGCTTCAGCCAAAATTGGGCCTCTTGGCTCCATAGATGTCCAGTTGGTTACTCTGTAGATGTCCAGTTGGTTACTCTGTAGATGACCAGTTGGTTACTCTGTAGATGTTTAATCACCAAAGGTTTGAGAGACACAGAAGTTCCAACTTGTGGGTCATAACGAATCACTCCGTCTGTGTCCAGATGTGCGTGCAGTCTGTTCAGAAGTGGCAGGTAGCATTGCATCCCCTTTGTGTTTGCTTGTTTTTGTCTTGTCTTGGCCCATCTTGTTTGGAGGATTAAACAGCGTGATGTGTTGGGGTTGCTATAGCTATGAGATATCTTGTTGAAGAGTTGAGCTTTATTGAAGTTTATTTGAGTTTGAGTTTGTTTGAGTTTGTTTTTCTCCCTAGTCTAGATTATTCATCGACTGTTCATTCACTTGCTATGACATGTTTATAGTTGTGATATGATTGCTTGATATAGATAGATAGATAGATAGATAGAGATAATAAAGATACTTTATTGATCCCCAGGGGAAATTCAAGAATATATAAAGAATGATATAGCACATTATTAGACAAATTTGTGGTTTAAGTTATTAAGAAACATGGCTTTTATGAGGAAGTTAATATTATTTTTGTTAAAGGAACCATATGTAAGAAATGTATTTCAATTAATCATAAAATGGCCCTGATATGTCACTAGACATTAAGAAATCATGTTCATTTCAAATACTTATTCAATTCAATTCAAAGCACTTTATTTGTCCCCAAGGAGCAATTTAAAAGGGCACATTACAGTAGCTTATTCAATGATTCAAGGGACAAGGGACACAATCAACAACATAACCAGCACGCATACTATATGATCAACCAGCACACATATTTCACAGGCACACTGGACAATCACACAATACACACCACATACCATCATTCATCACAAAGCATGAATATCACTGACAACAGTAGTATGGTCAGGATATTGCCATTTAAAAAGTGAAGTTGCAGCCCTCAACTGATGTTGATGTTGTGTTTTGTCATGTCATGTTGTGTTTTGGCCTGATGCACCACCCACCACCTCTCTACTAATCACAAAGTCAGTAGTGTTTCGCCATCCGGGTTGGCAACCTCGAGTGAGAGGGAGGGGATACACCACTCTATAGTAATTTGAAAGTGATTGCAGTACCAGTTTTGGCCACAATCTTACATATGGTTCCTTTAAATATAGTTTTATTTTATAAAGATCATTTGTGTAATTTGATTTATATTTCAATGGATATGAGACCAACATGTTTGCATGTGAGAATGTATGTGAGCAGTCTAGAATGCTCTGGCCTAGTGGTCAGGCCTCCTTTAGAATGCAGGAGGGCAGTCTAGAATGCTCTGCCCTAGTGGTCAGGCCTCCTTTAGAATGCAGGAGGGCAGTCTAGAATGCTCTGGCCTAGTGGTCAGGCCTCCTTTGGAATGCAGGAGGGCAGTCTAGAATGCTCTGCCCTAGTGGTCAGGCCTCCTTTAGAATGCAGGAGGGCAGTCTAGAATGCTCTGGCCTAGTGGTCAGGCCTCCTTTAGAATGCAGGAGGGCAGACTGCCATTCTGTGCTCCACTTGATCGCAGGGCTACCTCAAAAAACATTCCCTTTTTCCCCAACATTGTTACAAATCAAATCTTTTTTTTTACGCATTTGTTATTAATATGGTTTTCAAGCACATCGTGTTTAATTTACTTTACTCAAGCTATGTGTTTATTTACTTTACTTAGGTATTTACTTTATTCATGCACTATGGGTTGTGTTATGCTCCTGCGTAATGAGAAGCAATAATTAACACTTTCTTTTTATGGTCATAGGGAATCGGTCCCAGGTGGACGTTCTCATATCATAGCAATGCAAAAACTGGAAAAGGAATGGCGGCTGGCTTTACTACTGGACTGTGTCAATAGCTTTCCCCCGTAACAATCAGGTTTTGTGGTCCCCATTACCCTTTACCCTTTTCTTTCACAGCTCTGTCTCAAGCATGCAAATGGAATGTGCTGAATGACAAGCAACACGTACTCCTGTGTGTGTAGCGTACAGTCGGCACGGTAACCAGTCATGTGTGTGTGTTCACATGCCAACCTTGCGTCATCATGTGTGTGTGTTCACATGTGCTGCTGCAGAGCATGACCACTTTGGAATTAAACATTTTGTCTGTTCATTCCCTGTTTCAGTTCCGTTGAAATTCTGTGATTCAGATGATTCCGATTCTTTGGAAAACTACATACTACCAGGACTATATGACTTGAGAGTGTTAGAAAGTATCACTGTTATCCAGCTACAGTACTTAGATAAATCAGTCCTTCCAAGCACACCAAGGAAGATCATGTTCTCCACTGTGTCCGAGTGGTTAGGAGAGGATTACACGATAGAAGTGTTTTGTGGGCAGAACGCTCTGGGGCCAGTGTGCTGCGAGGAGCTCGTATGATGGGACTGTTTTCATTTCTACACAGCGGGAGGTAGCAATAATGTAGAGGTGCAACTGGAGGGAAGTCACTGTACTCAATAAAACCCAATACAATGGAAATGAATGTTTGCTGAACAGGAGACGTGAAATGAGTTTGGGTAATGAATCATTCTCGTGACTATAACGGTCTAAACTAGAGTTCACTTTATTACAACAGGATATTAAATGCATTATAAAACAAACATAGCAAGTAAAACACACAATTGTTTGACAAATGTCTTCACAACATAAAAAACTCCAATATGAGCATCCATATTCTACATGTGTGGGCATATGCTCCATAATAAGGTGACTTTGATGATCGTCTCGGACGGACACAGTTATGGTGGACTGTCCAGCTACAGCTATGAGAACATCCTTTAGAATAAAGACTGGTCTCTCATCCTTTAGAAAAGACTGGTTTCTCATCCTTTAGAAAAGACTGGTTTCGCTCGACTCCAGCTCTTTTGGGAGGGGGACCTGCAAACAGAATACAGTAATTAGCACCTCATGATAAACTCTAATTCTAAACAAAGATGTGTAGTCCATTTCTCTGATATATATCGTATCACTGGAGCAAACGTGGTATCAGACATCCTGTCTTACACTTATAATAACACATTATGAGAGTGAAATCCTGTCTTACACTTATAACACCACCTCATGAGACCACCTCAGCTGTATCATTAAATGATTAAATGGATCAGCAGCAGTTTGGTTTAAAATGTGCTTCCTCGGTGGACAGTTTGAACGTGGCCATCTGTTGGGCTTGTGTAAGAGTGGTGTGTGTGACGTGTGTGTGTGGTGCTTGTGCTCGAGGCTCCTGGCTGAACTGACCGCTTTGAGGTAGGCCACGTTGCTCTGGCGGATCTCGCTGAGGAGCTCGTCGCGCGGCGTCATCTCCACTCTGGGCGGTACCCGTCGCCGTGGCACTGGTTTCAGAGTCTTAAGCATGTCCTTCAGGTTGGCGCGCTCGTCCGCCATCAGCGCGCTCTCCCTGGTGCCCCACACGTCCGTCGGCCGCGCCGTCCTCCGCAGCTGGACGCTGGCCCTGGGCCGCCTCTCCTCCGCAGCGTCCAGGAAGGGGTCGCGTTTCTTGGGCGTCTTCTTCAGCTGCACGTCCTTGATGAGGCTGCCCGGGTCAGAGCCGGCGGGCTTGGGAGCGGCGCTGTGCAGGTTCTGGGTCTTGCGGAGCTGGGGCAGATCTGGGCCAGGCTCGGGGGAGGCTCCGCTGGGCTCGGGGGCCTCCTGATGCGTCTGCTGCTGCTGCAGCAGCTGGTGGTGGTGCTGCAGCTGAGCGAGTAGCTCGTCGGGGGGCAGGTAGCCGCTGAGCATGTCCAGCAGGCCGGGCGGCAGGTTGAGGCTGGCCTCGTACATGTCCAGCAGCTCGTGCTGCTGCTTGACGTCCTTCAGCTTCTGCTCCTCGTGCCGTAGCTGCCGCTGGCGGTCCAGGTTGCGGGTCAGCAGGTTGGTGACCACCATGCGCGGGCCGGGCAGCTCGAAGTGGTAGCCCATCTTGAGCAGTGTGTGGTTGGCCTTCAGCAGGCGCGACACCTCCATCTCGGCGTGGTGACCCAGCATGTGTCTCTGGTTGTGGAAGCGCAGCTCGGTCAGCGTCTCGTTGAACTGCAGGCAGCGGACGATGGCGATGATGCCCTTGCCCGTGATGAAGTTGGACTCGATGTTGAGCGTGGCGACGCTCTTGTTCTCGCGCAGCATGTTGGCCAGGCAGAAGGCCGTGGTCTCGTCCGCACCTGTGTTGGCCAGGCTGAACGTCCTCACGTGCTTGTTCTTCTTCAGCGCGCTCACGTAGTCCAGCAGCATGTCCTTGGGAATGTTCTCGATGTTGTTCAGGTTGACCTCGGTGACCGCGGGGTTGTTGTTGCGGATCTTGTGCAGTGTGCTGTCCAGGTTGGTTTCGTTCCCTGATGGCCTGGCTGTCAACTTCAAGGCGTTCCCGCCAAGGGCCAGCTTTGGAATTTTCAGCTTGGAGATGACCCTCTCCTCCTTCTCTGGGACCCAGTCCTCAAACCTGCCCTGCGGCTCCGCCCCCTCCCCAGCCTCCAGGGGTGGACTGTCCTTCGCTCCTGTGATGGCCGCTTCCTTCTTGTCCTGTGTTTCGGCACACTCGGCTTGTTTGTTCTCCTCCTGCGTCTCCTCCTGCGTCTCCTCCTGTGTCTTTTCCTTGACGTCGACCACTTCCTCTATGATCTCCTCGATGACTTCCTCGATCACCTCCTCCCCCACCTGCCCGTCCTCCGCCTCCACCTCCTCCACCACCTCCTCGTAGACGTACTCCACCTCGTCAACACCGTCTGGCACCTCCTCCTCCTCCTCCACCTGCTCCTTCTGCTCAGCAGCTTCTCTCATCTTTTTCTGAAGAGATAAACACATCTCATTCAAATTCACATCACTTCACTCACAGTTACAACTGTAAATATCATATCAAAAATGTAAATATCATGTTGATTATTTTCCCATAAACGTGTTTCAGTGTAACGCTACCCCATGATTAAAGCATGCAAATGGAATAGTAATGGACAGTAAGGACTGGGTGAGTAAATATCAACACTGCCCCACCTCACTGGGCAGTAGCGTCACGGGGACTCTCTCCTCGTCCAGCATGCGTTTGGACTCCTTCTCCCAGTACATGTAGTCCACTAGTGACCGGCGGTCAAATGTGCCTGTGGGGGCCTTCTCAGTCTGGTCCCTCTGTCTCTGTCCCACTGGCACCCTCTCGTCCGGCGCGATGACGTCCATCTCGCTCTGCAGCTGCTTCAGCTCCTCGGCAGAAAGGCCGGCCAAGATCTCGTCCTCATCATCGTCCCCACACTCGGACTCCTGATCACTGTCCTCTAACGAGCCACAGAGACAGCTTTATTCATGTCCCTGATCACTGTCCTCTAACGAGCCACAGAGACAGCTTTATTCATGTCCCTGATCACTGATCACTGTCCTCTAACGAGCCACAGAGACAGCTTTATTCATGTCCCTGATCACTGATCACTGTCCTCTAACGAGCCACAGAGACAGCTTTATTCATGTTGCTGATCACTGATTACTGTCCTTTAACAAGCCACAGAGACAGCTTTATTCATGTTGCTGATCAATGTTGTCTGATATACACAGTGCTATAGTGTATACACATACAGTAGATGTGTTGTCTGAAATGTTGCTGTTGTTATACACATGTCAATAGTTTACAGAGGAAAGTCCTCTTAATTGTTTTGTACTGTATGTAGTAGCCTCTTTCTAATCAGAAATAGCTTATCTATAGTCTTGTCTTCCTGGCTGTATAGCTATATAAATCCAGTCCCTCAAAAGCATAGTTTGGTTTAGTAAATAAGTTTTCAGATATCAGAAAAGATTCCACATTTCAACAGGCATACAGTAAATGTTTAGATGACAGCAGATGTCCTGTGCTGTTGTGTGGACCAGTGTTGTGTGAGGCCTCACCCTTGACCGTCCGCTGAGCAGCCGAGCTCTTCTGTCTCAGGCCGACAGGGACCCTCTCGTCGGGGGCGATGACGTCCATCTCGCTCTGCAGCTCCTTGAGCTCCTCGGCCGAGAGCCCGGCGAGAAGCTCGTCCTCGTCGATGTCGTCCGTGAAGGAGTCCCGCTCGCTGGGGTCGGCCATGCTGCCGTGGGAAATCAAGAAACCGCTGGAGCGACGGGGGAAGGAGCAGGGAAGAGCTGCCCTGTTGGCTGACCAGAGACTGGTGCAAGTTTTAACCCTGGCCGCCTGTGTGCAGCGCTCATGCCCTGAGCAGGGGCTAAAATTAACCCCATTTGACAGAGGGGAAGGTATTTATGGCGCAAGATGGCAAATTGTACCACGCTCTTTTTTCAGGGGCTTGAGTCAGCTGCACTCCGTGTTGATATGTTTGCAGGGGCCGGCCTGAGAGACGCATCGAGACGGACACAGACAGGTGGAACTCTTTTGCTTTTTTTATGCTTGGAAAGAGCCCCCCCCCCCCCCCCCCCCCCCCACACACACACACACACAACTTTCCCCTGCTCTTCACACAAACCTGCAGGGATCCCTGGAAAAAGTAATGATATCTCTACGACCTGGTATACAGCAAACACCCTGAGGGGGAAAGAGAACAACAGAAAAAGTAAATCAAAAGTCTCTACCAAGCGTGGAGAGAGGAGGGGAGATTTTAGCAGAGCCATCTGTCTTACTGCCCTATGGGGCTGGTGGCTAAAAAAAGGTCATGGGTCAGATTGTGACTTTAACTCTGGAACGACAAAAGACCATGCTAGTTATTCAGCAGTTATTCTGAATACTGCTATATTCAGTGATTCAAAGCTGGCAGTATAACATTCAATCAGAATGTACTTTTTTTCCCCGAGCCAAAAATGTTCTGGCGCATTCTTGAGATGACTACAATGGTTCAGACGTATGAGTTGGGATGGTGCAGCCTCAGGGGGCTGTTCTAATAAGTGTAACCACACACCTCCCCTGGCAGACTCATGTGGCGAGAGACGCATTCAGGGAGAGGCCCAGCTGGGGGTGGGGGGGGGGGGGTGTTCTGTCTCGGCTCGCCTCTGGAGAGGTGTTTACGTCTGTGCAGGTGGGCGATAGTGGCATCAGCTGGGAGAGAGACGCTGCTCGAGCCGCTACGTGACTCACTGGTCTGTCAGCATACCAGGTGTCGGCCTCAGAAGAACCGGAGGTTTCCGCGGGTTTCTTGAGAAGGGCAAGAGAGAGTTGACACCATTAAATCATACAGTAGTTAACCCTTCATGTTTTAACAGGCTCTACCTATGCTTTATCTTTAATGTATTTAGTAGGAAAAACTAGCATGCTATAGGTGACATGGATCCAGACAGAAAGTATTTTCCTTAATATAAAGGCCGACCTAAGATATATGATCACATCATACTTTCTCAGATATGGGTAGCCTAGCCTGTCTTGAAAGCGATATAGCCTATAGCATTATGAAGATCTGCTATAAATCCATTTTTGAAAACCCTAATATGTTATTTAATTGTGTTTTTAAGGTAATAAATAAAAGTGCAATTGTGTTGTTTTGATTGAGTAAATAACAATTACCCAATTACAGTTCCGAAAATAAAATAAAAAATGTGTTAAAATGGAGGATATAGGCTAGCGTTTTGGAGCCAAGCTCTATGGCCTTCACAAGATAAGAGCGTAAAAGCCGGTGGCGCCACTGGGTGGTAGTGGTGTTGAAGATGATGCCAGATAATGTAAATATATGGTTTTACTTCTTGAAATACAGTGTTAAGAATTAGATAAATTAGAGAAAAAAATATTAAATATCTAATACTTACCAGTGATTTACTTCGATGTGCTGTGTATGATACATATAACCTTGTCACAAATTACTTAATAGGGGACTTTTATTTTGGCGAATGATATTTTGTTTACGTGTTCACGAGCTAGACGTTAGCAGAGAATAGGCGTGTTCGACTTGAGGCAGATCTGTGATGCATGCTGGGTTGAACACAATGCATACTGGGATGGACGCAATGCTTGCTGGTTAGAAATCCTGTCCGTCTTCTGTCAGCTGGGGAGGGACTTACCACCGTGACACCATGTCACATGACCTTAAAATATCGCGGGAGTCTTAGCCTGCAGACAGATCTTGCAGTTGCCTTCCACGAGCTGCGAAAATAAACAGAAATCGAAGGGATACCTTCTTATACGTGATTTCTGCAACAATGGTAGTCTAGCCTACTGAAAACGTTTGGATATTCTGTTATTTTCTGCCTAATAGGCTTGTTTGAGATGGACTGAGTCTAACTTGGTCTGGCTTTCTACGTAAACGAGGAGCTACAACAGAGGGCAGCTTATCCCGGACAGACAGGCTACAGTCTGCCTGACGTGACTCGCGGGAGATATCGCAGAATTTTGTTTGCAATAACTACAGCAGAACTTTCATTCTTACTCATTAAAATGAGCATGATGACTGACAAAATAAATTCTTATGATGTAGTTTAAATAAACCACTGTTGTCATACAGTTAACAGGCCTGCATTGTAGCACATAAATTCAATATCAAGTGTTTCCCCTATATGTGTGTCTATCTATTTAGCCAACAGCAGAAAATAACAGAATATCCAAACGTTTTCAGTAGGCTAGACTACCATTGTTGCAGAAATCACTTATAAGAAGGTATCCCTTCGATTTCTGTTTATTTTCGCATATTCCAACATAAGGAAGCAGCATGAGACTCCCGTCAAAATCGTCATGAGGAGATTCCTCCGAAATGGCCCTATCACGTCTTTGAACTGACGTCATGAGTGCGTGTTTCAGCTCGTGCAGCTCGTGGAAGGCAACTGCAAGATCTGTCTGCAGGCTAAGAGTCCCTCCCCAGCTGACAGAAGACGGACAGGATTTCTAACCAGCAAGCATTGCGTCCATCCCAGTATGCATTGTGTTCAACCCAGCATGCATCACATCAAGTCAGATCTGCACAGATCTTCCTCAAGTCGAACACGCCTATTGTCTACGTTAGCAGAGAATGTCTAATAAGGGGAGAACCTTCACTCTCGGAACTCTTCCGGTGTGGTACTGCATCTAGGGGCGCTCACGGGCGAGTCCAGAATGAATGGAGGTCTATGGAGCTGTACCCCTCAAAATCCACTTTTCTCGGGATATAATTTTCTTTCAAGTAATTTGAATATTGTATTGGAAAGGGGAGGCCAAGACAATGCACTTGGTTGAGTATTATATTTTTTTAAAGTCACTTAATTGTTCTAAAAAGCCTTTCAAACGTGCCAATGACGTCATTCATTAGCATGATCATAGCATAGCATAGCATCAATGCTAGCGTGTTATGGGCAACAACGACCCAACCTGTAAGAAAACGAAAGGACATGACTCCCGGATTATTTCACTTTTGATTGAAAATCCATATCCATTTTGCGAAAAATAAAATAAAATCTGAGGGTTTCAGTTGTTAAATAGGTGAAAACAACAAATGTAGCCATGTAGCTCCATAGGACCCCATGTATTTTGGACTCGCCCGCGATCGCCATCTAGGTGAACTCTGGTGAACTGCAGCCAAATTCGGTTTATATGGGATTAATAGAGAGTGGGGAGGCTCTCCTTAGAAGGGCTCTGACGTTAGGCAGATGGCCAGAGAGAGCCGAAGTCACGCCCTTCTACTTCCGGTCCATGGGACCTATCTTTCAAAAAAATATGAACGGGAGTTAATGGAGAGATAACAATTATTTTTTGGTCCAGTTTGAATTGTGCCACGAATTTCACATATGATGTGTGTGAATTTAAAAGATAATTTTTCACGTCAAGAAAGTACTGTTGTTCTATAGACTTCAAAAGTTATGTTGGTTTTGTGCGAATCCGTTCAGTGGACTACATCTCGAACGATGTACGTCACCAACGTAATGAAACGATAAGATTAGCTGTTATGCTAGTTAACGGTTGCATCTTGCTGCCTGCTATGTCACTTAACAGTATCTAATGTACAGTCTATGGACGGATACAACTTACCTGATGTGTTTAATCCTCTGACTCATGGTATTTTCATCGGCAAGGAAAGCCCAATTAAGACCTGTTGCTGGTATGCTTGTACAATCTAGTGTTCCTGTGAATGAGCTAATGTCACTAGCGTGACTGATGGGTTTATTGACCTCTCCAGAATAAGTCCCGGCTCCGTAACTTCCGTATCCATCCAACTTCCGGGCGTGGATTAGGCTTGTTTGACTTCGGCTGAGTCTGACTTGGTCTGGCTTACTACGTAAACGTGATCTTCAGAGCCTAGCCGGGAGGAGCTACAACAGAGGGCAGCTCATCCCGGACAGAAAGGCTACAGTCTGCCTGACGTGACTCGCGGGAGCCATCTATAGCCATATCGCGGAATGTTGTTTGCAATAAACACAGCAGAACTTTCATTCTTACTCATTAAAATGAGCATGATGACTGAAGAAATAAATTCTTATGATGTAGTTTAAATAAACCACTGTTTTCATACAGTTAACAGGCCTGCATTGTAGCACATAAATTCAATATCAAGTGTTTTCCCTATATGTGTGTCTATCTAGCCAACAGCAGAAAATAACAGAATATCCAAACGTTTTCAGTAGGCTAGCCTACCATTGTTGCAGAAATCACGTATAAGAAGGTATCCCTTCAATTTCTGTTTATTTTCGCATATTCCAACATAAGGAAGCAGCATGAGCCTCTAGTCATAATCGTCATGAGGACATTCCTCCCAAATGGCCCTATCACGTCTTTGAACTGACGTCATGAGGGCGTGTTTCAGCTCGTGCAGCTCGTGGAAGGCAACTGCAAGATCTGTCTGCAGGCTAAAGGCCTCGTTATACTCGCCGCACCGGACCGGTAGCGCGAAAACGTGACGTCAAAATGACGTAGATCTCTCTGGCGCGCCAGGGTTTTGGCCGTGTAGCACACGGTAGCGCACCACTCATTTTTTTTCAGACGAGCGCGACCAGGCGGAAACAGGAAGATGGACTAGTTCGAGGGCAAGCCAGTTGCAGTGTTTTGTTACAGTCGTGAATTTTTAATAGTTTGCTGGATAAGTTAACAAAGTTACCAGTGAGAGTTGCAACACATGGAATTAAGAGGAAAGAATAGAAACGATTTATTTTCAAATAAAGGATATCTATTAAGGCCTGAACAAAATCTCTTTCCAGTTCAGGAAATTACACAAACTCAGCCAGCTGCTAGCTAGCTAGCCAGCTAACTAAACTGTTTAAATTATTAAAATTTCCCTCGGGAGGATAAAGTACCTATCTATATATCCATCTATCTATCTATTTATCTACCTGTGCACACACCTTGGAAACTACATGATAATGATGATGGTAGTTGTGAATAGTAGCAACCAAAGTCTGAAGTACCATCACAGAGGCTAGCTACTGGTGTTTCTTACTGCAGCTTCTTCTGCTGTGTAAGTAGTTAACGTTAGTCTTTTCACAACAGCGACACCTCTGTTCAGGAGAATATTGCAACTAGTGTCGTGACCACGACGCGCGAGTATAAATGGTTACGGCGCTTCTGTGATATCACATTGTCGCGCTACAGGTCGGGTGCGTCGAGTATAACCGGGCTTTAAGACTCCCGCGATATTTTAAGGCCATGTGACATGGTGTCACGGTGGTAGGTCCCTCCCCGGCTGACAGAAGTCGGACAGAATTTCTAACCAGTATGCATTGCGTCCATCCCAGTATGCATTGTGTTCAACCCAGCATGCATCGCATCAAGTCAGATCTGCACAGATCAAGGGGGCAGGCGAATTCCCGGAAGTAGAAGAATCGACGTAGGCTGGAGGGACCACTTCTCTGCTAACTCCCATTGAAGTCCATTCATTGTAGGATTTTTTTTAAATACCATAACTTCATATAACATATATCCTGTGCCGATATTGTAGCTTCTGTGTAATCCACATAAACACTACAAAGGCAAAACAGACTACACTACCTCGTCCGTAACGTTGGTTACCCGTAAGAAGAACGGTTAGCTTGTTCGGTTGGAGGGAAGCTAGCTTTGACGTAATCTCTCTTTCGCGCCGTAGGGAGATAACCGTATTGTTTGGATAAGAAGCTCAGTCCACCTTACTGTCTATGACGGTAACTCATAAGCAAAACTTAGCATACACGACCGTATGTTAAGGTAAAGCATTACACAGAGGGAACCTAATAATAATAAAAAAGTAAACCTAATTTTTTTAAAAAGGGCACTAATCATTTCAGAGGTTTTCGATGGTAGGTCGGAAAAGTGGAAAGAAAACTAGCTTCAAGGCTATAACTTTGTTTTGTTTTAGCATGACTGTTTTTGAAGATGATCATGTATGGTAGCTTCAACATTAACTCGACTTGGTGAGGATGATATTAATAATAATAGGCTACATAAATAAATGTTTAACTTTGATGACTTTGAAGGCGAAGGAAGTGTGAGAAGAATTTCTGTGTATCTATCATATGAGTTACAAGATTCAGTTTTATGGCTAACGTCACAAAGTTAAGTGTGAGTCTGCGCAGTACTGGGGGGACCAACTGAAAAATCGTTCTATTTGACTCAGTGCCCTCCCATTGAAAACGACGGAGTCTGTTCGTCCATTTCTTTTACTGTCTATGGCACAGATCTGCCACAAGTCGAACTCCCCTATTGTCTATGGACGTGACTCGCGGGAGATATCGCGGAATGTTGTTTGCAATAAACACAGCAGAACTTTCATTCTTACTCATTAAAATGAGCATGATGACTGACGAAATAAATTCTTATGATGTAGTTTAAACAAACCACTGTTGTCATACAGTTAACAGGCCTGCATTGTAGCACATAAATTCAATATTGTTGTTTCCCCCATGTTTCCCCAATGTTTCCCCTATAGACCTCTCCAGAATATATCCCGCCTCCTAGCTTCCGTATCCATCCAACTTCCGGGCGTGGATTGTCTATGGGAAATAACATGGCGTTTTGAAAGATCGTACCTGTCAAACTCTGTAGGTGACAAAGTAGAAAAAGCTGCTGGGCAGATTGGCCTACACACTTCTGCCATCTAGTTTCCACTGGATTTTTTGATTTTCGGTGCCGTTTAAGTAGTATAGTCTATAGTATACTACTTAAACGGCACCGACAATCAAAAAATCCAGTGGAAACTATATGGCAGAAGTGTGTAGGCCAATCTGCCCACCAGCTTTTTCAACTTCGCTACCTACAGATGTTTTACCGGTATGATATTTCGAAACGCCATGTTATTTCTCATAGACAATCCACGCCCGGAAGTTGGATGGATACGGAAGTTACGGAGGCGGGACTTATTCTGGAGAGGTCAATATGTGTGTCTATCTATTTAGCCAACAGCAGAAAATAACAGAATATCCAAACATTTTCAGTGCCTACCATTGTTGCAGAAATCACGTATAAGAAGGTATCCCTTCGATTTCTGTTTATTTTCGCATATTCCAACATAAGGAAGCAGCATGAGCCTCTAGTCATAATCGTCATGAGGACATTCCTCCCAAATGGCCCTATCACGTCTTTGAACTGACGTCATGAGGGCGTGTTTCAGCTCGTGGAAGGCAACTGCAAGATCTGTCTGCAGGCTAATGGTGCATTCAGAGCACCTCAGAATGACAAGGACCGCCCCCATGGCTACTTTGTTTTTCCGACAGCAAGTGTTCATGTGCTTTGCCAACGGAATGTGTGACAAACACGGATGCCACAACAAAGGTTAAAACATACACTCACTAATCCTAAACAAACAACTGTATTTGCTTAAACTATAGTGTAAGATGCTCGTGAAAGAAAGATATGCAGCTTTCAAGTGATAAAAAGGGCAAATTCCCAAGTTCACATTAAAACTGTTGGACATGAAAGGCCACATGGACTACAAACGAACTACAACGTGACGACAAAAGTGATGACGAGCCCCTAACTGGGCAACTCTGTTAGCAAAATCTAGCCCCAGTTTCCGACCTCTGACTCACACATTAAGTGACGTGAATGACGCGGAATGATGATGTTTTCACTCGGAGAAAGGTTTTTACGAAGCCCATGAACGCTAGGTAAGACTCCCGCGATATTTTAAGGCCATGTGACATGGTGTCACGGTGGTAAGTCCCTCCCCGGCTGACAGAAGTCGGACAGAATTTCTAACCAGTATGCATTGCGTCCATCCCAGTATGCATTGTGTTCAACCCAGCATGCATCACATCAAGTCAGATCTGCACAGATCTGCCGCAAGTCGAACTCCCCTATTGTCTATAGACTTCTCCAGAATATATCCCGCCTCCTAACTTCCGTATCCATCTAACTTCCGGGGGTGGATTGTCTATGGGAAATAACATGGCGTTTTGAAGGATCGTACCTGTCAAACTCAGTAGGTGACAAAGTAGAAAAAGCTGCTGGGCAGATTGACCTACACAATTCTGCCATCTAGTCTCCACTGGATTTTTTGATTTTCGGTGCCGTTTAAGTAGTATAGTCTATAGTACACTACTTAAACGGCACCGACAATCAAAAAATCCAGTGGAAACTATATGGCAGAAGTGTGTAGGCTAATCTGCCCACCAGCTTTTTCAACTTCGCTACCTACAGATGTTTTACCGGTATGATATTTCGAAACGCCATGTTATTTCTCATAGACAATCCACGCCCGGAAGTTGGATGGATACGGAAGTTACGGAGGCGGGACTTATTCTGGAGAGGTCAATGAGAAATAACATGGCGTTTCGAAATATCATACCGGTAAAACATCTGTAGGTAGCGAAGTTGAAAAAGCTGGTGGGCAGATTGGCCTACACACTTCTGCCATATAGTTTCCACTGGATTTTTTGATTGTCGGTGCCGTTTAAGTAGTATACTATAGACTATACTACTTAAACGGCACCGAAAATAAAAAAATCCAGTGGAATCTAGATGGCAGAAGTGTGTAGGCCAATCTGCCCAGCAGCTTTTTCTACTTTGTCACCTACAGAGTTTGACAGGTACGATCTTTCAAAACGCCATGTTATTTCCCATAGACAATCCACGCCCGGAAGTTGGATGGATACGGAAGTTAGGAGGCGGGATATATTCTGGAGAGGTCTATAGTCGTTGGAATTACGATCTTTCGCAATGTTGTAATTCAATAGTTACGAAACAAACTGCAAATGTCTTTACATGAAAAATTTTCTTTAAAATTGACAAACATCATATGGGTAATTCAAGGCACAAGTCAACTGGGACCAGAAAATAATTTCTTTTTCGCCATAGACTGGCGTTCAAAATGTTTTGAAAGATAGGTCCCATGGAGGCAAACGGAAAGGGCGGGACTTCGGCTCTCTAGAGCCTGCAGTGCTGAGGAGACGGAAAATAAGTTTGGATGAAGGTGTTAATTAGTTTAGATATGTAGAAAGGAATTGAATAGTAATACATATTTAGATATTAGATATGTTTAGATAGGTCTCAGTTTTTCTATAATATTTCCTTTACGTGTTTTGGGACGTATTCCTCTGGAGGATAGGATTTAATTTTACCTGGGTAAAAGTTAGCAGCTAGCATTTCTAGCTATGAAATTCCAGATTCGCAGCTAGCTAACGTTTACCCTGCTACATGGACCACAGACCATAGACTGTTCTAATACAGTCAGGGCATGAAATTGGCACCCGCCCACACGCCAAATGCGGGTAACTTTTGTGATTGGCGGGTGAAACTGTCAATGTACCTGCCACGTTGGCGGGTAGCCAATAAGACAACACAACACTGAGCAAGGAGATGCACTGTCCAGATTGCCGTTTGTAGACTCGGAGAAAGCGAGATCAAACCCATTTGCAGGGGTGGGTAGTAGCCTAACGGTGTGTTTCCACACAGCGAAACACCTCGCGATTTTCGGCCAGCGAAATTTCGCCTCGGGGGCGTGACGGCGAAACCGCTAACCTAGACTGCAGTGTCTAGCCAGTGGTGGCAAGCGAGCTAATTAGGCTAATCAGCTAATTCAAACGTTTAAGTACTTAATGAAGATATCCAGGGGTTTTTATGCCTCGACTAAGTTGATGTTTCCTATAAACAACAATTCATGTTCATAGAAACAACAAGGTCACAAAGACATAATATATTTCATACCTGTGTTGCAGCATGTAGCCTAGCTGTCTAGCTAGGTTTACAATGCAATCCAATGTCCTAAAATACTAGCATTTCGCCTGTCAGCTAGCTAAAAAGATCGAGTGCTTAAACTAACATATATAGTGGTCTATTTAGTGGTGTATGTGCTCTGACTAAGTTCGTGTGGCATATAAACCACAATTCGTGTTGATACAAGTGCCAATGTTCGTGTAGAAACATTTTAATCACATACAAATGTTCGTGTTACAGCTCAGGTAGTCTCCGCCATCTTGGTCAGACTTTTTTGTAACTCCCGCCTCCAAACACAAAGACGCGGACCTGATTGGTTCTCGATTGGTCCTCATTTAAATAAAGTTAAACTTTGGCCAACTTTGTTTCGCCTGCCTCGGCGATTCGCTTTCATTTCGCCCAACTAGGGCGAATTTCGTCTCCATTCAACCTCAATGAGAGCGACGCGAAATTTCGTTGTGTGGAAACACACCGTAACGCGTTAAAAAATTTTTTTCGAGGAACGGCAAACGACTTTCCTTTTTCAAAACGGTAGCCTACTTCTACTCTTACTGAAGTAAATTTTTGAGCCAATAATCTACTCTTTTACTCCGCTACATTTCAATTGCCTTACATTACGAGTACAAGTTTATTATTGGAGAAAGTATCTCGAAGAAGAAAAGCGCACCTCTCCCAGGAGAAAAGAAACAGGGCTTCAGAATGCGTTAGCCCACGATTATAAAAGTAATGCCTGGCCTAGCTAACAGCTCAGTTAACACAATGACGTACAGTTGCTGCATCTTCTGGCGAGGCTGCCAGAGTAGCAACGAGACTAGAGGTAGGCTATGACATGACACGGAAACTTTCACGTATATTCATTTCTGGCCAGCATCGTTCAACAATCACATTGGACAAGGAAAGTAGGCCTACAACTTAATTTACAAGCAAATCAAATGCACTGGAAATCGAGCATACAAGTTAGAAAAAGCCTAGCATTCATTTATGTTGCAGGACATGACATGAGACGGTCGGCTGAGAAAACAGATAGCCTGCTCTGTCGCTCTGCCCGAGTGGATATGCCTAGGCTATTATAGCCTAAATATAGGTCTACCCATAATATAGCCATTGTTTTTAGGTTACATTGTCTATGTATGGTGGAGTTATAACCAGACTTCTAGCAATGCAAAGCAGAAGAATCAGCTGCAATGTATTGGAAGACTGCTTTTCAATCCATAGCCACGTAATGCTTATTCTGGCTATGACAAAGTATATTAAATAAAATTTATTTGAATTGGGCTTTTAAAATATGTTTGACTATATGATTAGCCTACAGAGGAGGAGAAAAGCAAATAGGCATAAAGGATACTTTTGTATCCCTTTAAAGGTCCATCAAAAATATAAAAATGTAGGCCTACAAAAAAGTAACTTGTTAGACCTACTTGAGTAATTTATTAACAAAGTACTTTTTTACTTTTACTTGAGTACTGTAATGTGTATTCTGTACAAGTTCAAGAACCATTCTTATGCATTTTCTGAGTCGTTCACCTTTATTTTGGGCACAAAATAATTTTGGCTGGTAAAAAACCACTGTGGCAGGTGGATTTCAAAATTCACCTGCCACAGTGGCTGGTGGCCAAAAAAGTTAACTTCAGGCCCTGAATACAGTCTATGCCATAGACCATCGCGAGGAAGTGTAGGCTACTTTAATGTGGACATGATTCCACAAGATGACGGGGAGGGACCTGTGTCAAGACCTGTGCATCCATTGGTGAGGATGAGGCAGCGATCTGAGTAGGCTAATGCTAGCCTTTCCTTCAGCTGGCGCTACCTTGCTTACTTACGAATAGTGTCCACAATGCAATGGCTATGTGAGTAGAGAGAACGCTCGTTCGTGAAGAGCTCCAACATGCTCGTCAACAGTGTTGGGAGTAACGGCGTTTAAGTATAACGGCGTTAATTTGTCAATAACGGAGTAATGTAATTAATTACTTTTTACAACGTTACAACGCCGTTAACGTTACTGGACGTTAAATGCGGTGCGTTACTTACTTTGCATTGATTGAATAAACTGTGTAATCCGAACGCACCCCTGGCTCACAGCTAGTGAGGAGGTGGGTTAATAACGACGTAAGCGATTAGGATTGGCTAAGGCAGAGTCATGTTTCATGATAGCCAATCAGAGCCAGTGTTTTTACACACTTGCCAGCACACGCGCCACACACACGCAACAGCTAAAGTAGAGATTCGATGAAACAGCAGAGGTCAGGAGCAATCCGATGAAAAGTTGGCATTTTCAAGGTGGAGATATAAGCACTACTTCAAATTCATTGTGGTCAAAGGCAAGAACGTGCATGTAATGTGTACATTATGTCCAGGAGCGAAGACTTAGTCGACATCCGTTGTAAGCAACTCTAATTTAATGAGGCATCTCACACACGCTAGTGGCCAAAAACACCGATAGCCCCCCTCCACCAGAGATGATAGCTCGCCATCCACTAGCAAAGAAGGACTCGGAGCAATGTCCTCCAAGCAGCAAAAGCTAGATCTTTCTGCCTCACAACAAAAACCTATGACACAGGCTGAAGTCAACCGTAGGTCTGTCGATGTACAATTTCCACTTGGGGATCAATAAAGTATCTATCTATCTATCTATCTATCTAATCGAGAGTTATGTAGCCTACAAACACCTGTCTGTTCTACTAATTTCAACTGGCTTTTCAAAACTGCTCAAAAAATCCAAATTCTTTGACATATAGCAACTTTTTTTTTTAACAGTAACGCAAATAGTTACTTTCCCTGGTAACGAGTTACTCTTATCATAGAGTAATTCAGTTACTAACTCAGTTACTTTTTGGAACAAGTAGTGAGTAACTATAACTAATTACTTTTTTAAAGTAACATTCCCAACACTGCTCGTCAATGAATGGGTACCCCAGACTGTCTGTGTGTGTGTTTAAACCTGAGTATTTTTCTTTTACTTTTATGTCATGTGTGTATGTGGGATATTACATTCACAAAATTATTGAATTGTTTTGTCAAATAAATGTTATTTATGTCTTGACTGGGCATTATGCTTAGCTTTGCGGTTTGGAGGAGAAGTATGCTATCATTTACAGGTAAAGCTAACGTGAAGGTGGAGTTTTATATGATACAAAGATATCCAGCATTTACATACAGTCTTTAGCCTGCAATTCAGTTAATAAAGTATAAGTAAGTATAAGTATATATACTCTTTTGATCCCGTGAGGGGGATCATAATGTTATGTTTCGTTATTGCAAGGGAGGTTTGATGATCCAGCATTTCATAGTACTACATTTCCATAGGCTACCACAGGCCTCTTTAGAGACCCTGACCTATAGCTGTAATCGGGCTTTAAAAGTTAGGCCCAACAAGGCCCAAGCCCGAATGAAATCAGCCCAAGCCTGAGACTGACAGCTTTTTAAAAGCCCGAACCCGTTTACAGCCCCACATTATTTAAATGTCCGCACGCACGCAGCTCTTTTCCTTTTGTCAAGAATGAGTCATTTATACTTTTTTTAACATAATTTATTTATGACTAACGTAGGCTAGGCCACTTGGAAAGTTGGAACAAAGAAATAAAATAGCCTCTGTAACATCATAACATCTCAGCACTCTGAAGTTTGCGGGAATCCTCCCATACGCATACGACATTAATTAGTTATTGCGCCAGCTCTTCAAACCCCTCCCCATTTACGATATTAAAAGGCCTAATGTCTTTACAGCAAAAGATGACACACTTGTTCTCCGAAACCATTTGTTTCACCTTTGCAGGGTTGGGTTTTGTTGCTGTAACAAACGATGTGATTGTAGGTTGATACTGGGCACTGGCAGGTGTAGACCAGCTTTGATCAACATGCCTTATCAGCAACGAATTCCCTGTCGTTCTGCAGAATGTTGCATCCTCTGGACTTCTGGCTCATTATTCTCATTATGTACATGCCAAAACTTTTCCACACCTCAGACTTTGCTTTCTTTGCCGGTGCAACTAAAACGTAACCGCCAGAGGCCTCCACTTCACCTCCTCAGAGGCCATCCTCCACTTCACCTCCTCAGAGGCCATCCTCCACTTCACCTCCTCAGAGGCCATCCTCCACTTCACCTCCTCAGAGGCCAGCCTCCACTTCACCTCCTCAGAGGCCATCCTCCACTTCACCTCCTCAGAGGCCATCCTCCACTTCACCTCCTCAGAGGCCAGCCTCCACTTCACCTCCTCAGAGGCCAGCCTCCACTTCACCTCCTCAGAGGCCATCCTCCACTTCACCTCCTCAGCATCCATTTTTGCATCTTTCTCGCAGCTAATCGAAAGGCATCACCTGACCGCTCATTTAGCCCACCGCGCAAGCCCGAGCCCGCGTGAAATGATAGAAATTAAGCCTGAACCCGTCCGGTCCCGTCGGGTTCGGGCAGACATCTTCAGCTCTACCCTGACCCTATATATGCGAGAGAGAGTGACCTTAGACATGTATTGCTGATGCTCATGATAGTGGGCTACAATACAGGTTTTTCAATAGTCTGCCTAGTGGGAGTGTTACATAAAGATGAACACTATAATTAGATAATCTAAAGATGAACACTTAACAGCTGGTATTAGCAGTGGTACAACGACTAACTATTATGGAAAAACCTGTCAACTAAAAATCATTAATCTACACTATTTCTCATGAGCCCAGTATATGATGTAAAAAGTATTGTAATTGTTACAACTATATATTCAGATCAGGTAGACAATTAGCGACCAATGTCTCTGACACAACTTTTTTATTCACACTCCATTTGTCAATGAGATATACTGTATCTCTCTGTAAGTGTTGACACAGTTTTGAAGGCCAAACGCTGTACAAATATCTATGATACCAAATGACAGGCATACTGTATTACCTTGAATGTCATCCATGTTTAAATTCAAACACTGTCGTCCTAAAAAAAATTAAAGAACAGCCAAGAGCCTGCTTATCAAATCTTAAAATATCACTGTACATAACATGCTTTCTATACCACTTTCAACAAACACAACAGAAAACAAAATACAAATACATACTATGAACATTATTGACATTTACATTCAAAATCATTATTTAGACCAAGAGAGGAAAGACAGTACTGTGTGTGAGTCAGACAGACAGAGAGAGAGAGAGAGAGAGAGAGAGAGAGAGGAAAGAAGGGTAGAGATAGAGGGGTAGAGAGGTAGAGGGGGGTAAGGGCAGCACCTAGAGGAAAGAGAGAGATAAAGAAGGGTGGAGAGACAGGGTGGGTAAGGGATGGAGAGGTAGAGGGGGTAAGGGATGGAGAGATAGAGGGGGTAAGGGATGGAGAGATAGAGGGGGTAAGGGATGGAGAGATAGAGGGGGGTAAGGGCAGCACCTAGAGGAAAGAGAGAGATAAAGAAGGGTGGAGAGACAGGGTGGGTAAGGGATGGAGAGACAGGGTGGGTAAGGGATGGAGAGGTAGAGGGGGTAAGGGATGGAGAGGTAGAGGGGGTAAGGGATGGAGAGACAGGGTGGGTAAGGGATGGAGAGGTAGAGGGGGTAAGGGATGGAGAGGTAGAGGGGGTAAGGGATGGAGAGGTAGAGGGGGTAAGGGATGGAGAGGTAGAGGGGGTAAGGGCAGCACCTAGTCCATGTATTCCAGCACAGGACTGAGGTGCACCATGGAGAAGGCTCGTTGTACATCACCATGGAGACGGCTCGTTGTACATCACCATGGAGAAGGCTCGTTGTACGTCAGTTGTACTACTCACTCAACTCTCAACACAGAACATGACAACAGATGGGAAAATCCTAAGAATGACTGTCTCACAGAAATAGCACGCATAACTTAAACACCTACAAGAAACATTTGCATTTGCAAAACATATCGATCCTTCCATTAACGTCAGCTGGCGCCACCTAAAGTTATAGACCGTTCGACCAGATCTGCAATCATTTCAATCAGCACCTGGAACTACATGAAGGTGACATTGTTTTTTTTTTTAAAAACTGACATGTTTTTATAAATATGATGGAAAAAATAACCACTAATATGAACCCAGGGAGAGAGAGCGCTCGACATGTCAGACATTCAGCGTGTGTGTGTGTGTGTGTGCGCATTGAGTTATGGTTATCCATCGCAGAAGGACTCGCCTTGTCCTATGGGTTTTGTCTTTGTATGGTTTTGTCTTCTTCAGATATTCAGATGTCCTCCAATGTGCTGTTTGGTTCTTGTACAGGTGCTTGGATGGATGTTTCTTTGGATACCCTGGGCTGAACTGCGTTTCAATCCAAGGCACATAAGTGTGTGTGTGTGTGCTTGTGTGTGACTGTATGTGTGTGTGTATTTGGGATCCTGTTGCTCTTGGTGTCCTGTCCGGTCCAGTGAGGCCTTTGGTCCTGTGAGTCCTCAGAACAGCAGCTGATGTGTAATCCACTTGTGATCTGAGGAGACACACCACACAGAGCTACATGACACCATCTCAGAAGCAGTGCAACCACAACACACCACACAGAGCTACATGACACCATCTCAGAAGCAGTGCAACCACAACAAAAATCAAACCTTGGACATGTAATGGTGGCATACTGTTTAATGTGTTTTGTAGTTTCAAGTAAAACATCACTTTAAAGTTATTTTGATAATACAAACGAAACTATTTAAAGCAGTATCCAAATCTACAGCACCAGCCATCGTACATGCATACCTGCCTCAATTCAAGGACCTTCATAGTCCTCCCATGACGTCATTGGGATTTAATGCTTTTTTTATGCCAATCTCATGTCCCTGGGTAAAAAAATCCAGCGATAGCTAAATTCTTTGTCCAGGTGTGTCCTTATAAAGGTTAAGTTGAGGTGCGCATGTTTAGAGAACAGTGATCCATGATCAGCATCCATGATTTTTGGATGGGGTGAAAATATTTCAACCACCAGAACACCATACCCACAGTGGATAATCAGTCCCTCCAGGATTTTTTAAGATTGTTGAAATCTAAAATGGCTGATTTGCGGAAGGAAGTGAAAATGGCAAAAATAGTTGCGATTTCACCTGGTACCTTGTGCGCTTTATGTTTTCTTTTTATTATGATCTTTACCTTTTTAACTATTCTTTGACTACAGTATATGGCCCTTCTATGGTTTTATTTGCTATTACTGTTTGAATGACGTTGAATGACCTCTGTGTATGACATGCACTGTATAAACTTGACTTGACTTACTTTCATAGACTAGATAGTTTAGCACCACCAGGTTGAGAGATGCAAGTATTGCGGTGTTTGGACAAAATTGCAAGATTGCCCAGAATTTGCGGAGATTTGCTGAATTTGCGTTAATTGTTGCGATCGCAACATCACGAATTCCTGGAGGGACTGGATAATAGCTTTAGAAATGTATTGGTTAATTTTCATAAAAAAATTTAAAAATGATGAAAACCCTTCTTTCTACCACTTACAACTTTTTGGCATGTGGCAGTGCCATTTTCAGTCAGAACAAACATATTGGTCAAGAAAAACCAACATTAGATCAACATTTGCCAGGGGTATGAATAATTTTGTTCCTAACTGTGTATGTATGTACGTACGATTTTTTGACTCTTATTTCACTATTGGTCTGTTCGAAACGGTAAAAACTGCTGCCTTTTAAGATATCTAACTGGGGAGCAAGGCAGCAAGTGCGGTTTTAAACCGAAAAAACTAATTTAGCTGCCTTCTAAGATATAATAAAGATTTAGTTAAGATATAATAAAGAAACAAAGATTTCCTGAATAACGGTCATTTTTGGAGGCAGCATCGATGCACACTTCATGCTCCCTTCTACCCATAATCCTTTGCAGCAACGTCTGAAACAGCTGTGAAAAGTAGAAGAAGATTGCGGATAACATCGGTAATGGCTGCTGAATCTGTTGAAATGTAATTTGTGTGACATTATTTTGCTTAAATTTGTAGATCTGAGATTAGAGATGCACCGATATGGAATTTTAGGGCCGATAACGATAACCGATATTTATTGGTTTGTTGTGGCCGATACCGATACGATAACCGATAATATTACTCTTGAAAAAAAAATGTGAAAAGTGATTTGGGGAAAGCATTTAATAATAATTTTATTGCAGTAATTTTACCTACCACCAAATGATGGACAGAACTCATAATAGTCCTCAATAGTACGGCAGTCAACAATATAACAGTAGCCTAGCCCTACAGTATGCGTGGCTCCTTTAAGTGAACCTGACGTCAGTGAATTGCGAGTGAGTGGCTAGAGAGTTTGAATCGTTTTCATTTAGGACTAAACGCTCATAAACGGCTCAGCTTGGAATAAGCTACAGTATAGCGACCAAATCAGAGTTTGTGAGGGAAACTTAGGTTTAGTTTCAACTGCGGGTAACTGAATAAAGCTTGTGCTGCAGCAGAAATGAAAGGCGTTAGCCCCGAAGGTTTTAATAACTTATTATGATGACCTGTCTGGAACTGAAGCACGAATGGTTAGCATATTTCTAGGTAAAAATACAAAACCCAAGTTAAAGTAATGCAAATATAATACTAAAACACAACTTAGAACTAGGCCTACTGATGTACTCGTCCCACTAACGAGTTTGTTTATTTGTTTCCCCGACCAGCGCGGTAAAGTGCAAACACACCAGCACAAGACGGCTCTAGATAGGGCTGAGCTCCGCTCTGTTAAGGTTAATGGTGGATCATTCACGAGAGGATTTGGAGATGCACAGATTCCCAAATGAAATATGGTGAAATACATTCACACCGCTAACATTATATTGAGGAAAAAGTATAGCCAACCAAGCTCAAGTAGCTCAGTGTAGCAGGACGGACCTTACGTAGGCCTAAATTAGGACTTTAAAAAATATCGGCGCAAATTATCGGCCAGAATTCTGTTATCGGACCGATAATAATATTTTCATTTTTTCACTTATCGGCTAATAATATATCGGCCGCCGATATATCGTGCATCCCTATCTGAGATGAGAAATAAATTATTTACTATCTGATTATACCATTGTTGTAACCGTTAATAGCGTCTGGTCTGATATATCTGCCGCCCGTAAAACTAATTTATACCATTAGCCTGCTAGCTTATGTAAGCTAAGTATATGATAAGATAATGTATAGAACGCCAGTCTCCACCTCCACTGCGCGTCGGGGTCCGGTTCGCCCTGTCGGGACCTATTTCCCGATAATGACCGGCGTTCTATACATTATCCCGCTTATTACACGGCTACTTGCCAACACAAGAAAAATAAACTTCACACAGTAGTCTACTTTTATGAGGTCCGAATGATTTATTGCGATTTCGTAAAAAAAGAAAAAAATAAGAGAAAATAGTTCTTCAAAAGTTTAGACTTTGCTTGGCAACGCCTTGGATTTCTAGTACCGCCAGGGCTAGGCTACTTGTTGAGGTTGAATTGGACATTCCCGTTGAACGTACAATGAGGGCGAATGGTAACCTGGCCCTAGCCAGATGAATTTCGCTCCGCCTAGCTCCACTCATCCATCTGGAACCGATCCATTGAAGTGTTGCTTCAGAAGGCTGGACCTAATCAAAAAATGCTTGCATATGATTGAATAAGCCACTTGTCCGTCATCTATTGACGTGCTACTTCAACCACTCTCATCGAAGCCAACCCGTGATGCTGATAACAGTCTCACAGTCGCTTCTACGCTATGTCACATCTATGAAACTCCCGCCCTGCGTCCTGATTGGCTAAACCATAAAGTTGGTTGGAGAAATCACTCTCAATGGAAGAGGTTCCAGATGGATGTGAGTGAAGCTAGGCGGAGCTAAGCGGAACGACATTCATCTGGCTAGGGCCAGGTTAGGCGAATGGTGCATCTCGGGGTAAGTTCGTACTCAAACCCCCATTAATTTCTTGACTTGATTCTCCAACTTCTCCTCGATCGGCAGATACAGGGTTAATTCCAGGCACATCTGAAAACACAGAATAGAACACGTTGACTGCAGTGTCCACATTGGAAAAAATATTATGGGCAACTTGTAGCAGCTATTGTGGTAGCAACTCACCTGAAAGGATCTGGCTCCATTTCTCCCTGTCAGAGGTTGTCGGAGCCCAGTAGCTTTTCAGACTGGTCTCGCATCTGTGCCCGGTGACCGTCATTATTTCCCTTGCGGGCATCCCGCTGTTGAAAGCAGCTGCACAGCAGTACTTCTCAGACTATGATTTGTGTACCGTCTGGACAATGCAGCTGCTTGGCTGATGTTGGCCATCATGAATCCAAGTGGATTGTGCGCCATGGGTTCCCTGGAATACCAGATCTTCTGCTGGTCGAGGACAGATTGTTCTTGCCTTAGAGGATGGAGGTAGAACCTCTTTGCATCAGGTGGGCAATGTGAAAGATATTTCTTAAAACTTGCCACCGGGCAATTTGGGTTTCCCGGTTCAGAAAAAATGCACCCGCGATAGTTATGTTGCATAGTGTCCCTTGGGTCTTTGTGATTTTTCGTTTCGGCATTAAACGATAGAGTGATATACTTTTTGCCATTTTTGTCCCGTTTGATGGGAAACGAATCCCTGGTCAGATCCCGGTTACCCTCCCTGCCTCTTCGTGCAAGGTGCAACTGGACGTCAAACCATACCTTTCGGACTAAGCCAATGGCTGTGGTCGTACAGAGGGCCTCTGATTCCCTGATTGGCTTTAGATCAGCGCTTGAGATGGGGGGATGGTGCTGGCTGATGTCTTTGCCACTCTTGCGAATATCTTTGATTACAGATTTAAAAACATTGTTGCTGGACTTAAATTCTGGGTTCTGATGTATGTTGAATTTAGCATAAAAGCGATTTATTCCACTACGGATAATAATAATTATTACACGGCTCTTCACAAGGCAAGTAGAACGCTCCATTGACTTGAATGGGATTTCCCAACGTTCTACGGTAAAATAAATTCATGTAATTACCGCTGCAAACATAAAATTACCGATGTCAATGGCAACGGGTTTTGTGCTGCTGATCATATCACTCCGCAAGTATTCCGGTCACTTCTTGCATTGGAACTTCATTCAAAAGTGAAAGCAGACGGTTGATCAGCTGTGTTGCGAACTATTTGTTTCTCAGCAAAAGCCACAACGAAACAGTAACAAATAAGTGTAAAGACACTATCGTGGAGTTTATTTTTTTGTTTTGGCAAGTAGCCGTATAATAAGCGGGATAATGTATAGAACACCGGTCATTATGGGAAAATAAGTCCCTTCAGGATGGTTCGCCCTGTCCCTCCGGCATTCTATACATTGTCCCTTACTTAACGTCCGGCGTTCTATACATTATCCCTTACATACATTATCCCTTACTTAACGTCCGGCGTTCTATACATTATCCCTTACTGAACACCCGGCTTTTGCCCATGTCATACTATAGTGTTAATCAAAGATTCTAGAGTGCTACTCTTTTTTTTAAAAGATGCATTTAATCCAAAGTCATGTCTAGTGAGACAATTCCCTATGTAAGGAGGGAGGCAGCCGTCTTCCATTTCGAACAGACCCTACATAGTGTGTCTACATAGCTCACGTCTTACCTTTGTGCTTTCTATGAATGCTCCTCATCGGTGTACCTAGCTGTGGCCCCGCCCACCTCCACCGTCTCAGACGTGAGAGTCACAGGCTCTGCCCCTCTGGACTCCACAGCATACCTGTCCACACGCGCAAGAAAACACTCATTCACTACGAGAAACACTCTGGCCCTTCAAAATATCAGTATTTACCTTATATATTTTCATTATTTTGAAATAAATAACAAAATATACACAACAGAACAAACAATCCAAGAGATCATTATTAATGTTAGTTTCAGACACAAAACAGGCCCAAGTATGCCATGGCTTAGTAACACACCATGCCAACAAAAGACACACACTCTTGTGACCTAGTTCTGGTGAGAATGGATCTCCCACAGCAGGGGGTCAGTCCACTCGCAGGGAGTGTTGGAGGAGGGAGGGAGGCTGAGACAGCAGGAGGAGGAGGAGGAAGGTTGGGAACTCATGAAGGGGAACTCATGGTAGCCCTCGGACTCTGAGAACTGACATAGGCACTCAGGGGGCCAACAAGCAGGCCAGCATCTAGACGAGAACCGGTCACTGAGGGGGAGAGAAAGGAATGAGGGACCGCTCGTAGTGGACGTCTCTGCCTGGCCAATTAGCCAGCGCTCGGCACGGGCCTGCAGCCGCCAGCACTGGACCACCAGGTTCCACGGCACGCACAGGCCAAGCAGTGTGCACACACAGAGCCAACACCTGAGAAGACACTCCAGGCTCTTAGCCCTTACAATTCCATTGAAATAACATGACACTTTTCATTCAAATAACATGACACCTTCAACAAATAATTGTGTGGAATGGAATTCTAAACAAAAAGGCAGACAGATTTTGGTTTAAAGGGTTTATTTCCCAACTCTCAGTTAGCTTGAGCACTGGGTTGTGGTTAGCTGGTGATGGCACTGCGCTGGAATGTCATGGAATGCAGGGTAGAGAGTCCAAATATCCCTACGGAGTGGCGTATTGCATGTAATTCAGTCATTTGTATTGGCAACAAACCCATTTCATGAACAGTGCGAATGATGCAATAGAGACAAGACCATAGAGTTCACGATGATGCACAAGGGTCAAGACAATAGAGTTTATGATGATGCAATAGGGTCAAGACAATAGAGTTTATGATGATGCAATAGATGATGGTTTTCTTAAGGACAAGACAATAGAGTTTATGATGGTGTTCTAAAGGACAAGACAACAGAGTTTATGATGGTGTTCTAAAGGCCTTGTTACGGCGGTTCATGTGAGCGCTGGTCATGGAGCTGCTGCTGACCTGCTGTGAGTGGGACTCCTGTAGGGGGCGCTGTAGGATGGCTGTGTGGTCAGTGGCATGTCCAGCAGTTCGCTGTCCGTCAGGCCTACAGCAAGGTGACTGCGCCAGTTACCCCCCCCACTGGCTGCAGAGGACACTAGTGAAGAACAAAAACAAGATATTTACACATTCCGATGTGACACCCATGCAGATCAAGTTTTATTGTGATTGGACACTGAGTAGCCGAGAGGAAACAGCAGGACAGTAATCATCGGAGGACTGCATCCCGCAGGACAGTAATCTGCGTCCAGTAGGACAGGAGGACTGCATCCCGCAGGACAGTAATCTGCGTCCAGTAGGACAGGAGGACTGCATCCCGCAGGACAGTAATCTGCGTCCAGTAGGACAGGAGGACTGCATCCCGCAGGACAGTAATCTGCGTCCAGTAGGACAGGAGGACTGCGTCCCGCAGGACAGTAATCTGCGTCCAGTAGGACAGGAGGACTGCGTTCAGCATGACAGTAATCTGCGTCCAGTAGGACAGGAGGACTGCATCCCGCAGGACAGTAATCTGCGTCCAGTAGGACAGGAGGACTGCATCCCGCAGGACAGTAATCTGCGTCCAGTAGGACAGGAGGACTGCGTTCAGCATGACAGTAATCTGCGTCCAGACGTGGGCACTGCTGGCAGTCTCCCTAACCTAAGGAGGAGGAAAATGTCTGAACCAGGCCAGCTGACTCACTCACTCACATACATACTCTCTCTTTGTAGAGGTCTTTCTCCACTCTCTCTCTCTTTTTCTCTCATCTCTCATTTCCACTCTCTCGGTCACACACTCTCTCTCACACACTACCTCTCACACACTCTCTCTCACACACTACCTCTCTGATGTTTCAGACTAAGCCTTTTTCTCTACAAAGCTGGCATGACTGAACAAAAAGCAACGGCAGCCTTAATCTGTGTTCCAGACACCGTGAGCCAATTGAGCTCCGCTCAGCGCGCCGTTCCTGAGTGGGGCTGGAGGGCCGTACCTGAGGAGAAGGAGGTGGTCCGGCTGGAGGGGCTGAAGTGGGCGGCGGGGAGCGTCTGGTAGCCCAGGCTATGCTGCGAGCCCCTCTCGTAGTCGTAGACTCCGCCCAGGCCTCGTCCAGCGTCCCGGTGGACGGCGCTGCGCTGGTACCAGCCACGGAGATGCTCCACCACCAGCGCCTTCTGCACGTTCTTGGCCAGCAGCTCGTTTCGGGGGGCCTGTCGGCCCCTCGGGGGCCTCATGGTGGCGTAGGGGTTCTGGGCCATGTCGGGCCCGTCGGAGCCGTAGTGGTGGTACCGGCTGTGGGCAGGGTAGCCGCTGTGTCCGTAGGAGGGGTTGACATTGTAGTGGCCCTCTAGCTCGTTCTCGAACACGTAGCCGCCGTTGGAGTACTCGTAGTCCGGGGTCGGGTAGCCGGCCACGTAGTAGGCCAGCGGTCCGTAGTGTGCGGGCGGTGGGCAGGCATAGCCGCAGCCCGAGGGGTTGTGCACCAGGTTGGGCATGCTGCCTGTGTTGCCGTACACCTCCACCTTGCGGTGGCGCCGGTAGTCGTAGATGCGGTGGTCGACGGTGCGGTACTGGGCGTAGTCGGCGCTGGACAGGCTGGTGTAGGACGAGCAGTCGTCCAGGGCCTCGGAGCTGGTGCTTCGGCGGGCTGGCGACAGCGTGAAGGTGGCCTTCTCCGAGCCACTCCCCCGCCGCAACTGAGACTGCGACTCCAAGCTGCCGCTGCGGTGCCGGAAACACTGCACGTTCCCCTCCGACCTGCAGGGGGAGCTCCAGCACTCAGCTACAGCTCACAACTCTCACTTACGCATGCTCACAACTCTCACTTACGCATGCTCACAACTCTCACTTACGCATGCTCACAACTCTCACTTACGCATGCTCACAACTCTCACTTACGCATGTTCACAACTCTCACGCACACTTACGCATGCTCACAACTCTCACGCACACTTACACATGCCACTAAAACGGAATGCATCTCTAGTTCTCTTTTACCATACTCTACAAATCATTTCTACATATGACGGTCAGGGTGCATATATGCAGTACCATACTCTACAAATCATTTCTACATATGACGGTCAGGGTGCAAATGTAATCTCCATTTAAAAAACTGTCAATATCACACTGGAGGCTTATGTATGTGAGTAGTGTGTTGGTGTAGACTTTGTAGAGTGTTTGTGTACAGTGTAGTGTCGAGTGTGTGTGTGTAGTAAAGTGTAGTGTATAGTGTGTGTGTAGTGTAGAGTGTGTGTGCAGAGTGTGTGTATGTAGTGTATAGTGTGTGTATGTAGTGTAGAGTGTGTGTGTAGAGTGTATGTAGAGTAGAGTGTGTGTGTAGTGTAGAGTGTGTGTGTAGAGTGTATGTAGAGTAGAGTGTGTGTGTAGTGTAGAGTGTGTGTGTAGAGTGTATGTATGTAGTGTAGAGTGTGTGTGTAGAGTAGAGTGTGTGTGTGTGTGTAGAGTATAGTGTGTGTGTAGTGTAGAGTGTGTGTAGTGTAGAGTGTGAGTAGAGTGTGTGTGTGTGTGTAGAGAGTGTGAGTAGAGTGTGTGTGTGTGTGTGTGTGTGTGAATGTGTGTGTGTGTGTGTGTGTGGGTCTGACCGGAGCTGGCTGCTGCTATAGGCGTTGCGGGTCATGACGGGTGTGTCCGGTATGCTCCGGGCGTCGCGCGGATGTCTGGGAACCGTTTTGTACGGACTGCTGTGAGTGGACGACACTTCCCTTGGGCCGTAGTAACGTCCCGCGACCTGGAGGTCGTAATCCAGTCTGTGGAGGGACAATGCGTACGTCTGTTAGGACAGTTGGGATGCTCTGGTGACAGAGGGACAATGCGTAAGTCTGTTAGGACAGTTGGGATGCTCTGGTGACAGAGGGAGAATGCGTAAGTCTGTTAGGACAGTTGGGATGCTCTGGTGACAGAGGGACAATGCGTAAGTCTGTTAGGACAGTTGGGATGCTGTGGTGACAGAGGGACAATGCGTAAGTCTGTTAGGACAGTTGGGATGCTGTGGTGACAGGGGTCAGTTTCATCCAGTGGAATGTCAACTGCTCCCTCAGCACGGAGACAACCTAAAGACCGGTACTCCTCCACACAAACAAACAAACAACCATGAACAACAGACACAGGGACAAAACAAGAGAGAGAGAGAGAGAGACTAAAGGGTAATAGACAGAAAGAGAAGAGAGAGAAGGAGAATGAGAGGAGAGGTAGAAGGAAAGAGAGAGAAGGGTGAAATGAAAAGAGAGAGAGAGGAGGAGCTCCGTACCTGCTGAGAGGCTGGTCGTGGGGCTGGTCACTGGCCGAGGCTCTCCTCTCCAGACTGTAGTCCAGCCCAGCGGAGGGGGGGGGGCTCAGGTACGGGGAACACTGCATGGAGCGGGACCGCGCCCTCTGGACGCCATCAGAGTCGTCTACAGAGAAGGAGGAACCAACGGGACCAAAACAACAACATCAGGAGGAACCAACGGGACCAAAACAACAACATCAGGAGGAACCAACCGGACCAAAACAACAACATCAACAACTATCAAGATATTAGCTACACACTCCTTGGGTCTGGATCACAGAGTCCAGTATGTAGTGTAGAGTGTGTAGTGTAGAGTGTGTGTGTAGTGTAGAGTGTGTGTGTGTAGTGTAGAGTGTGTAGTGTAGTGTAGAGTGTGTGTGTGTGTGTAGAGTGTGTGTGTGTAGTGTAGAGTGTGTGTGTGTGTAGTGTAGAGTGTGTAGTGTAGAGTGTGTGTGTGTAGTGTAGAGTGTGTGTGTGTAGAGTGTGTGTGTGTAGTGTAGAGTGTGTAGTGTAGAGTGTGTGTGTGTAGTGTAGAGTGTGTGTAGAGTGTGTGTGTGTAGTGTAGAGTGTGTGTGTAGAGTGTGTGTGTGTGTAGAGTAGAGTGTGTGTGTAGAGTGTGTAGTGTAGAGTGTGTGTGTGTGTAGAGTGTGTGTGTGTAGTGTAGAGTGTGTGTGTAGAGTGTGTAGTGTAGTGCGTGTGTGTGTAGTGTAGAGTGTGTGTGTGTGTAGAGTGTGTGTGTGTGTAGTGTAGAGTGTGTGTAGAGTGTGTGTGTGTAGTGTAGAGTGTGTGTAGTGTAGAGTGTGTGTAGAGTGTGTGTGTGTAGTGTAGAGTGTGTGTGTGTAGTGTAGAGTGTGTGTGTAGTGTAGAGTGTGTGTGTGTAGTGTAGAGTGTGTGTAGAGTGTGTGTGTGTAGTGTAGAGTGTGTGTGTGTAGAGTGTGTGTGTAGAGTGTGTGTAGAGTGTGTGTGTGTAGTGTAGAGTGTGTGTAGAGTGTGTGTGTGTGTAGTGTAGAGTGTGTGTACAGTAGAGTGTGTGTGTGTAGTGTAGAGTGTGTGTAGAGTGTGTGTGTGTGTAGTGTAGAGTGTGTGTACAGTAGAGTGTGTGTGTGTAGTGTAGAGTGTGTGTAGAGTGTGTGTGTGTAGTGTAGAGTGTGTGTGTAGTGTAGAGTGTGTGTAGAGTGTGTGTGTGTAGTGTAGAGTGTGTGTGTAGTGTAGAGTGTGTGTGTGTAGTGTAAGAGTGTGTGTGTGTAGTGTAGAGTGTGTGTAGAGTGTGTGTGTGTAGTGTAGAGTGTGTGTGTAGTGTAGAGTGTGTGTAGAGTGTGTGTGTGTAGTGTAGAGTGTGTGTGTAGTGTAGAGTGTGTGTAGAGTGTGTGTGTGTAGTGTAGAGTGTGTGTGTAGAGTGTGTGTTGCTACAGATTCCTTGGGTCTGGATCAAACAGTCCAGTCTGCTAGTTCAGAAAAATTAATTGATTAGTTCATCCTACAAATTCCATTTCGACCCAGCGAGGGCCGAACAGTGCTGGCAGAGCCTTCAGCAACTCTGCACACACACACACACACACACAGGCGCTTTATTGGAAGTGTGTTGTCTTTCTCACCATCATCCAGTGTCAGGCTGTCAGACAGGGAGCTGCACTCCGACGGCACCAGCTCATCTGTGGAGCACACACACACACACACACACACACACACACACACAATGGGTGTGTTTGAAACGGGTAAAGTTGCTGCCTTTTAAGATATCTAACTGGAGTGCAAGGCAGCAAGTGCGGTTCGAAACCGAAAAAACAAATTCTGCTGCCTTTTAAGATATCTTAGAATTCCCAAATAACGGTCATTTTTGGAGGCAGCATCGGTGCACACTTCATGCTGCCTCCTACCCATAATCCCTTGCGGCAACGTCTGAAACAGCTGTGAAAGGTAAACAAACATGGCGGATGACATCGGTAATGGCTGCTGAATCTGTTTAAAATGTCATTTGTGTGACCTTATTTTGCTTAGATTTGTAGATAAGAGATGAAAAATAAACAACTTACTATCTGATTATGCCATTGTTGTAACCATTAATAGCGTCTGGTCTGATATATCTGCCGGCCGTAAAACTAATTTATACCCTTAGCCTGCTAGCTTATGTAAGCTAATTTAGTTTAACGTCAGGCCTTTGCTAACGTCATACCGTAGTGTTAACCAAAGATTCTAGAGTGCTACGCTCATTTTTAAAAGATGCATTTAATCCAAAGTCATGTCTAGTGAGACAGCTCTCTATGTAGGGAGGGAGGCAGTAGGCAGCTGTCTCCCGTTTCGAACACACCCAATGACAACGCAGCCGTGAGATGACATTCAAAATGACACGGACAATCACACAATGAATCTTCATTGCATAAGTCACAGCATGTGCCCTTTATATGTTAATCCATCCAATTCAGCTCCCATGTCAAATAACACTATCTCTCATCTCTGACTAGGAGTCCAATATTCTGCGTTGCCATGGTGCTGGTGGGTAAACAGCGCAGGAACAGCAGGCTGCCTGGCATACACAATTAGGAGGGCAAGGGCGCTGTGGACGTCTTTATTGGAAGAAAAGTAATAAAAGTAATATTAGCCAGCACAGTGGCCCACTGCAATGGCTACCTGCGATGATGAGAGAGGCTCTCTGATTGGTTGTTGCACACCTGCGATGATGAGAGAGGCTCTCTGATTGGTTGTTGCGTAGCTGCGATGATGAGAGAGGCTCTCTGATTGGTTGTTGCACACCTGCGATGATGAGAGAGGCTCTCTGATTGGTTGTTGCACACCTGCGATGATGAGAGAGGCTCTCTGATTGGTTGTTGCGTACCTGCGATGATGAGAGAGGCTCTCTGCGTGGGCTTCTTGCCCTTCTTGATGCGGTACTGGTTCATCTCGTCCTCGATGTCCTGCAGCTTCTGCATGGCGTCCAGGCAGTTCCTCCTCCTCTTCTTCTTCACCGTCTTGTTGAGGTCCATCTCGGCGGCCAGCTTCTTGGCAGCCTCCACAATCTTCTGCTGCAGCGCAAACCTGCTCTCCAGGTTCCTCAGGTAAGGGTCCTGCGAAGGACACAGAGTGCACATCATTGGGGCAGCCGCGGCCTACTGGTTGGGGCAGCCGTGGCCTACTGGTTGGGGCAGCCGTGGCCTACTGGTTAGCACTTCGGACTTGTAACCGGAGGGTTGCCGGTTCGATCCCGGACCTGTAGGAACGGCTGAAGTGCCCTTGAGCAAGGCACCTAACCCCTCACTGCTCCCGAGTGCCACTGTAGCAGGCAGCTCACTGCGTTGAGATTACTGTGCTTCACCTCACTGTGTGTTCACTGTGTGCTGAGTGTGTTTCACTAATTCACGGATTGGGATAAATGCAGAGACCAAATTTCCCTCACGGGATCAAAAGAGTATATACAGTATACTTATACTTATACATCACACACACAAATGATGAACAACTACGTGTGTTTTGTTGAGGAAATTAGCGAACATTATATGAAGTTAACAAATACATTTTGCATCCTTTTCATATAACTTTCAAATTATACAAAACAATACAAAAATCAGTGAAGCATTGAAGTGGCCTGCCACCGGGGATTATTAAATGCAACAGTGAAATGTGTCCACCACCTGCTGCAAACAGTGGGATTGAGCATAAGCTGCAAGTACACTAGGGCCAGTACTGCAGTTGTCACTGAATTGGGAATGTGCCCAAGTCAACTCGCTCCACTCCAACTGCAGCAGCAGGCTAGAGCAGCCAGCACCTGAACAAGCGCTGTTGCATCACTCCTATTTATTTATGCATCAATACAATCAGTGCCAACAGCCTGACAACAGCTTACCCTAGTGGGCATGCATACCTCGTTGTATGGGAAAAGGTCGTCCAGTTTGAAGGCCGTCCCAACTCTCCGTCTGACCTGTGGAGGTTTCTCGCCAGTGGACAGTGGGTACTCTTTCGGGAGCCTGCCCGTCAACTCCTGCAAGAACCATGTCACAAGAAGCGCACACTTAAATCTCACTGCTAATGGACGAGAGCATGAGTCATGACCCCCTACCCTTTGAGACAGCATGAGTCATGACCCCCTACCCTTTGAAGTGGGAAGAGGGAGAAAGGCCGTAGCGATCTGAAAAGAGAAGAAGAGAACGACCACTTTACCGCTTCTCTTAAGCAGATGCTCTTCAGCTCCTCCATCCTCTGGGCCAAGATGTCCTGGATGTCCTTCTCCTTCTTCTTCAGCTCGGAGATCTTCTCTTTCTTCTGCTCGTCGTTCATCTCCGAGTCGGCAGAACCTGTCAAGACGGCTTGTTATTCTTATTCTCTTCCTGGATGTCAATACATCTGCTGCATGTCCGTGATGCAGCTTTTGTTTGTTGACTGAACTCACAGGCAATAGATAAAGGGCCTCAGGAAACCAGCCTGTTTATACAAACACTGGTCATGATTTTTAATGAAGCAGTTTGTGAGAAATCCAAATATGGAGGCCATTTTTACTAGTTTGTGTAATACTATTCCATCACAAGTAGTAAAGCACAGTGCAAGAAATATTTGTCAAAGAATTAACGTCCCAGGAACACACACAATAAAAGTGCATGACCTGTGATTTGGATTATTGGAAATAACTTTGAAGAGCATTTGTGATGTGAATAAATGTGTAAGTGTATCTGCAGCAGTCCTACCTGTTGACCCAAGGCTCCCATTACTGGCCATGATGAGCTGATTTTTTATCCCCAGATGACCTTTGCTTATCTTGGACGCCCCATTCTCAGTTAGGTCCACGGCGACGTCGTTTAAGCTTCTCGCTGCGCTCAGTTTGGCCTGTTGTACAAAGAGTTGGTAACAAGACAGAGAGGCTCATGTTTCAAAGCAGCGATCAAACGGTCGTTTTTCACAGTCATCCACAGAGTCCAACAGGGAGGCGCTTGTGTTGGAGCTCCAAGGCCTAGACGCACCTTACTCTGCTTCCTCTCCAAGTAGAACTGGTGCTGGCTGATTGCCATCACCCAAATGCTCTTGATCAGTGAGTGGCTGGCATACCAGGTGTGGATAACCAGACCCGTCTGGCCAAAGGTGCGCTTGGTCACGGTCCTGCCAAAAAGACACACCATCTTTAACACACACACACACATACACATACACACACACGTGTAGCATCTGGAGAGCTTGAATTACAGTCCAGTGATAATAGACCCTCAGTAATAGAGCCGTTAAAAGTTTACTGTGACATCTGGGGAAACTACGTGCAGTAATGGGTCTCGTATGGGCACAGCCAGCTGCAATTAGTTTACTACCAAACAGGACCGATTTGGGGGCAGCAACAGTACAGTGCCCAGTGCAGAGGGGGCAGTACACTACAGTGCCCAGTGCAGAGGGGGCAGATAAGAGTGCAGAGGGGGCAGTACACTACAGTGCCCAGTGCAGAGGGGGCAGTACACTACAGTGCCCAGTGCAGAGGGGGCATTACACTACAGTGCCCAGTGCAGAGGGGGCAGATACTGTAAGAGTGCAGAGGGGGCAGATAAGAGTGCAGAGGGGGCAGTAAGAGTGCAGAGAGTGCAGAGGGGGCAGTAAGAGTGCAGAGGGGGCAGTAAGAGTGCAGAGGGGGCAGTAAGAGTGCAGAGGGGGCACTAATGACTGATGAAGGGTTCTGCTGTGGCTCACCTGTGAGGGTCGTTCACCTCCACTGCAAACTTCTTCTCACGGAAGTACAGATTCTCCAGCTGTTTCCACTGGAACAGCTGGAGGAGAGAGAGAGAGGGGGAAAAATCACAAACTTCAGTAGGGACATCCCCCTGTGTCAACCCGCTGGTTGCCACACACACACACACACACACACACACACACACACACACCAGACAGACGCTACTGTCTCCCAGGTGCAGCTCACTGGCTTCTCCAGGTGCACTGGGTGCAATGTAGCAAAAGTAACCCCACGCACACACACACACACACACACATTCCCCTCTCTACCTCCTCTGCCAAGAAAGCTTTGTGACTCATGCTGATCACGTCTGCACAGACTGGGACAGATGCACAACACAAAGACTACAGAACACAGCACAACACAAAGACTACAGGACACAGCACAACACAGACACTACAGGACACAGCACAGCACAACACAAAGACTACAGGACACAGCACAGCACAACACAAAGACTACAGGACACAGCACAACACAAAGACTACAGGACACAGCACAACACAAAGACTACAGGATACAGCACAACACAAAGACTACAGGACATAGCACAACACAAAGACTACAGGACATCAGTGCTGAGCGAGGTTGGACTAAAGAGAGAGAGAGTTGTTTTTTTGTCTGCCACAGTTTTGCCTTTTCCCTTCCTTCCTGTTCATTTCCTTTACAGATACAGAGTTAAAATAGAGTTAACATAGACAGAGTTAACATAGATATAGAGTTAATATAGATAGAGTTAACATAGATATAGAGTTAACATAGACAGTTAACTTAGAAAGAGCCTGTACCCAGCGACCTCCAGTCTAAAAACAAATCACATTCAAGCATTCATGCAGGCAGAGTATAATTACAGTCACTATTTCTCACAGTCCATCCCTGTGCTCACCACAACATGTCATTTCACCAACTCTGCTCTGCTCTGCTCCCAGAACTCCCTGCTTGCTGCTTCGCTGCTCTGCTGCATGACAGGACGGCTAAGGGATGTTCAGCTTGTAAATCTCACCAGATATAGCTCCTTACACAAGTGTTCCGGTATGTATCTAGTTCCGAGTCGGTTCCTCTGTCAGAACCCACTTCCCCGGGCATGGATGGAGTCCGTTCTCTGGACTTGTCTCTTCAGGTTGTGAGAATACCTACAGGCACTGTCCCGGCCGCCTCTCCCGCCCTGACATCACATACCAGCGCTCAACAAGACCCCGCCCAGCCGCAGATTAACAAGTGCCAGTCAAACGCATATCAGCCTCTCATTCTCTTACCATCCGCCCTGTTTTGCCCTTACCCCCTCCCATCTCCCATCTCCCATCTCGCTCTCCCTCTCTCTCTCACACACACACACTCTCTCTCTCACACACACACACACTCTCTACCTCTCTCATACACACACTCTCTCTCTCACACACACACACACTCTCTCTCTCACACACACACACTCTCTCTCTCACACACACACGCACTCTCTACCTCTCTCATACACACACTCTCTCTCTCACACACACACACTCTCTCTCTCACACACACACACTCTCTCTCTCACACACACACGCACTCTCCCTCTCTCTCTCATACACACACTCTCTCTCTCACACACACACACTCTCTCTCTCATACACACACTCTCCCTCTGTCTCTCTCACACTCTCTCTCTCTCTCTCTCTCTCTCTCTCTCTCTCTCACACACACACTCTCTCTAAACCCTCACTCACTCACTCACTCACTCACTCATTTGACACTACTGTTCATGGGTGTGTCCTGTGAGCCACTCTTACATATACGCTCATATGATACTAATGTGCATGGTGTTTTACATATACGCCCATATGACACTAATGTGCATGGTGTTTTACATATACGCTCATTTGCCTAGAACCAGTGGGACAGGTTGCCATATAAACAAATATATGAAACATACAAACACAGACACACACACACATTCACACACAGATTCTTTTCAGAGTGTGTCACATTAGTGTGTCTGTGACAGAAACTACCGTGACGCAGAGCAGCGGTCAAACAAATCAATATGATCACAATGAGATGCCTCCCCCCCCCCCCCCACACACACACACACACACACACGAGATGCCCTCACCCACACACACACACGAGATGCCTTGGTCAGATAGTGTTAGTGCAGTGTTTCTGAGAGGAACACACAGCAACAGCAGTGGCTATATCATAAAAACACCCCTGTGCACACACACACACGTGCACACATACACACACGCACACTCACATCCATGCAACCCTCCCCCACACACACGCACACTCACATCCATGCAACCCCCCCCACACACACACACACACACGCACACTCACATCCATGCAACCCCCCCCCCCCCCCCCCCCCCACACACACACACACATCCCTGAGCAAGGGCGTAGGTTAGGTCTCAGCTTTGGTGGGGACACATCCCCAACTCCTGTTGTCACAATACCAACATTATTGTTTCAATACCAAGTGAAGAGTCTCGATTTTGATACTTTTGATATTTTTTTTAAATTGATTTGATTTGGGGGGCCCACACCACCTTGATGCCATCAGTAATACTGAATGTGGTGTGATCATTCACATCAGTGGCGATCATAGATTTAGACTGACCCTCCACACACACACACACACACACACACACACATATAGAAAGTGATGGTTGTCATAGGTTTCTATTTCATATTTTGGATTTCATATAAACTTTATATATATTGTTAATTATTTATAGTATTTTATGATCTGCATAATTACTAATAGCTAAACATATTTAGTAATTTGAATACATCATATTGATATTTAAATTATTAGGCTACACTTGTCTTTAATATCATCACATTTGTGGTGTGTAAGTCTAATTGAGTGCCTGCCACTTTAAGAAGAACCTGAACGTAATTAGCTTTCAGTCTCACGGTTTTAGGCTAGTGTAAAATAGTTTTGCATAGTGCAAGTACATGTGGATGTTTGCCATGTCATTAGATAAAATAAATGTTCAAAAAACTGTCAAAAGTCAAAGAAAATCTTTCTGGGATGAGATAATAGAAGACATAAGTGTCTCGCAATGTTCATTTCTATGAGTACTGTATGGAAATGCACCATAGATGATCTTTTATTTATTTGCATTGTGCAGGCTACAGTACATTCACAAATGCATTAGCCTACATAAACAGAGTACAGGAACAGCAAAATGTCTCATTGTTTATTGCGACTGCAAGATTGGGAGCCCAATAAAGTCCGTGACATGCTGAACTACTCCGTGCTCTATGCGACTGTCCATGCGTACTCAACGTGACTCCGTGCGTACTCAACGTGACTCCTGCCCTTGGGTGAAAGATTACAGAAGCTAGGTTTAGCTGTGACAATATCCTGGGTAATATCCTAACAGCTTGGGGCAGCCGTGGCCTACTGGTTAGGGCTTCGGGCTTGCAACCGAAGGGTTGCCGTTTCAATCCCCGACCAGTGGGCCGCGGCTGAAGTGCCCTTGAGCAATGGCACCTAACCCCTCACTGCTCCCAGAGCGCCGCTGTTGATGCAGGCAGCTCACTGCGCCGGGATTAGTGTGTGCTTCACCTCACTGTGTGTTCACTGTGTGCTGAGTGTGTTTCACTAATTCACAGATTGGCATAAATGCAGAGACCAAATTTCCCTCACGGGATCAAAAAAGTATATATTCTTTATATATATTTGACACAGTAAAATCCGCATTTGAAAGCCTGGTCACCAGTTGGAATGTAGCCTACTTGCCAGTTTTTTATGGCTAGTTACTTTGCCTACTTAGGCTCTGCATAATGAAAAAACTTTAAATGTTCCTTTGCCTACTTAGACTCTGCATAATGACAAAACTTTAAATGTTCCTTTTCTTCCTTGGTGGCATAGCTGATATACAAAGCACAAAATGTGCATGCTGAAGGACAAAGGGAATATTAAAATGTTTTACACTGGCCTTTTATGGGGTATTGGTTAGGGTTGTCCTTTTACGTTCGAAAATCGATTGCACAATCGATTGGACCAAACAACACAAGTTTCGAAAACTAAAATAGGGAATCGATTTTAACCAAATATTTACACTATTAATTTTAAACGAAATAAACAAATAAAAAAGATAGATGTAACAAAATTCACAAACAAGAATATAAGAATATAAAAGAATTCCGAAGTGCAGTAAACATTGCGAAAGCTAAAAAGAAAATTCCCACCAATTTTACGCACCGGGAACAGCTGTTTCAATCAGCTGCTGTGCTGCTCGTGTTTTGCCAAAAAATGGAGGACAACGCAATCGACCTGTGCGACATGTAGAGAGACTAGTGATAGGCCCTAATAACTTGAGGAGTTCGATGTGGAAGTACCTCGGATTTTTGGTATATTAAACTATGGAGAAGAACAAAGCGGTATGGCTACACAGACCACAGCTACGTTGAAGCCTGCAGTTATGTCACTGATGTAATGGCAGTACACTCGGCTTACTGGTTTTCGAGAATGTTGCACTTCATTGTGCACGAAACTTCACGCCAATAAATCATCAGCAATATTGCTGGCTTGTGCGTCTACAAGCGCCCTCTTTACGTTCGTCCTAATGCCTGTTAGTTGTTTGTGGATTGGCCTATATTTGGCGTTGAAAATGGAAACGTCTTTAGACATAAAAAATCGATTTTACAATCGATTCAATGAACACTTATGTCTCAAAAATCGAACAGGATTTTTTCACAAAAGTGACAGCCCTAGTATTGGTAGACATCCCTGATAGCTTACTGACACACCCTCGCTTTTCTGCCAGTGTCACCAAAAGTGAAGTAGGCCTATAGGCTACGCTTTGACGATGTTGTGCGTGTCAGATAAACCCCCTTCGGTTTCAGTGTTTCTTTTACTGTCGTCCTGGCCGTCGGAATAGTCTAAAATAGCACAAAGGAGTTTGCTCAAATATTGGCGGGGACAATTTTGTCATCTCAAAATATTAATTGGGACTAGTACCTACTGTAGGGTTCCCCCCTAAAGCTACGCCCGTGCTCCTGAGACTGCTCCATAAGAAAGGCCCCAGTACACACACACGTGTACACACACACACACACACGTACACACACACACACACACACACACACACACACACACACACACGTACACACACACACACACACACACACGTACACACACACATACACACACACACTTACACACACACACACACACACACATGTACACACACACACACACACATTTGCTATTTCGATCAACTGCTCTTCCTCCTGCGCTGACAAGTTAGGACTATTCGGGATATTGACAAATGGGTTGCGGACCCACTCATTGGTTTGCCGTGGATCTTTGGAGGATGGGAAGTAACGCTCAAACTCATTTGAAAGCGCAACAAGGTGATCGCGCACCAGCTGCGAGAGAAAGGGCCCTGCCTCAGTCTCTCCCAAAACCCCCACTACTGTTTGGAACATATCAAATACACCCCGGTCCACTCGTCGTCCCCACAAATCAAGCTTGGCTTTAAATTCAGCGACTTTATCTGCCAGTTTAAAGACAGTCGTCATTCTCCCCTGGAGTGACAGGTTGAGGTCATTAAGCAACCCGAATATGTCACACAGGTAAGCGAGTTTTGACACCCAGTCCTCATCACTAAAATGTGCAGCTAACGGTGACTTTTTTTCTGTAAGAAATCTCTGCAGCGGCTCTCGCAACTCAGACACTCTGGCCAGTGACCTGCTAAAGATGCTTGTTTTTTGATGCTCATTCTAGCAGTTTAGCTAACTTCGTGTGACACTACCGTTCGCCAAGAACTGATCAAGTGAAGTGAGCTGACCTGAGGCTGCGCAGCGCTGAAGGCAATATGTAAAGCGTTGAAGGCGGGACAGACAGACGTAAGAAAATAGACCTTGCAAAATGCAAACATGCGTGCAATCAAACAACTGCATATAGGCCTATGCCATGTAAAAACGTGACATTATTGCGAATTAAATTTAGTTTAGTTTGCATGCATTTTTTTTTAAAACTCATGTCGTAGGCTACGGCCCGGTTAGGAATGTCCTGCGGCCCGTTGGTTGGGGACCGCTGTTGTAAGTCATATTGACCGATGCCTTTGTAGCTGACATATGACCTTGCGTGGCTTGACTTTGTCCTGTAAGTCATATTGACGGATGTCTTTGTAGCTGACATATTACCTTGCGTGGCTTGACTTTGTCTTGTAAGTCATATTGACCGATGCCTTTGTAGCTGACATATTACCTTGCGTGGCTTGACTTTGTCTTTAAGTCATATTGACCGATGCCTTTGTAGCTGACATATTACCTTGCGTGGCTTGACTTTGTCTTGTAAGTCATATTGACCGATGCCTTTGTAGCTGATTCCAAGCCACCACGGGAGTCCTTGCTTGTCCTGTAGAGGGGGGAGGGCAGAAACACACACATACATACACACATATGCACACACACACACACACACACACACACACACACACAAAAACGCACGCACAGACACACACACTCAGACGTGTTATGATAGATCTACCTACATATCCCATGTGAAAATCCCATTTGGATTCTTTCACATTATCACAACGGCTCTACAAAGGTCTAATAAAAACCCCATCAGTCCAAATGACTCTCGCTGCCATAGTATTGATCCCACATTATTGATCCCAATGTTGCATTCGCAGTTGCTTACCTTGACTTCATAATAATGAACGCCATACGTTGGCAGCGACTCCACTAAAGCCAAGTACCTGAAATTAAAGAAATATTGATCTCACTTGAGTTAACGAACCCCCAGAACACTCGCTTTCCCCCTCCTTGAGTCTTCCTCAAGTCTTAGCATAGCACTATGACATGGCTAAGTGGCTTCTTAGCATAGCACTATGGCATGGGTAAGTGGCTTCCTCAAGTCTTAGCATAGCACTATGGCATGGGTAAGTGGCTTCTTAGCATAGCACTATGGCATGGGTAAGTGGCTTCCTCAAGTCTTAGCATAGCACTATGGCATGGGTAAGTGGCTTCCTCAAGTCTTAGCATAACACTATGGCATGGGTAAGGGGCTTCCTCAAGTCTTAACATAACACTATGGCATGGGTAAGTGGCTTCTTAGCAATACACTATGGCATGGGTAAGGGGCTTCCTCAAGTCTTAGCATAGCACTATGGCATGGGTAAGTGGCTTCTTAGCATAGCACTATGGCATGGGTAAGGGGCTTCCTCAAGTCTTAGCATAACACTATGGCATGGGTAAGGGGCTTCCTCAAGTCTTAGCATAACACTATGGCATGGCTAAGTGGCTTCCTCAAGTCATAGCATAGCACTATGGCATGGGTAAGTGGCTTCCTCAAGGCATAACTCTGTTACGTGGGTACAAGTGATGCGTGGGTGTAAGTGACTTTAAGCAGAGAGGATTCACTCGCTCGTGACAGTAACAGGAGTGGACAGGGGTGGACAAGGGTGGGCTTTGTGTGAGCTTTATGTGGCTTTATTGATTTCTGGCAGGAGCCTACCGGTGAGACCATGTGGATTTATGAAGCTGGCTACAAATCATGTCTCAGCTCACTGGGCACTGGGACGCCCAAATAAGGCTAATCCTCTCTTTTCCAATACTTACTGGACAATGGCCTGGCCTAGGGTGAGGCCCTGCAGCAGCACACACACACACACACACACACACACACACACACGCACACACACACACACACACACTCATGGCTTTTCAGATACTTACTGGACAATGGCCTGGCCTCGAGTGAGGCCCTGCAGCAGCTTGTAGTGCTCGATCACGCGCTCCTCACTGGAAAAGAGAATGATGGACACACGGTCAACACCATATAGACACACACACGCACACACACACACACACACACGCACACGCACGCGCACGCGCACGCGCGCACACGCACACGCACACGCACACGCACACGCGCACACACACGCACACGCACACGCACACGCGCACGCACAGATATGCACATACACACACTCACACAGATATGCACATACACACACAGATATACACATACACACACACACACACACACACACACAGCAGATACACACACACACACACACGCCAGTGTTGCGCGGTCTGCCCGAAATTAAGCGGTCGCCCGCGGATGACCGCGGTCACCCGCGGTTATGAGTCATAAACAAAATATTTAAATGATATTCGGGTCATTTGCGGGTGGGTCAGTTAAAATTAATTAAATATATATTTTCTACAAATAGGCCTACTTAAAATATCACGAGAAGGCTAGCATCAATACAGTAAAGCATCAATACAGTAAAGACAACAGTAAAGAAGCTGAAGACGCGAGTTAAAATAATAAAGACACCCCTTCAGGAAAAGCGATATAGGCTATGGGAAATATTGGGTAAAGTTCTTAAAGAAGATGACAGTACAAGTTATGGTCTATGTAGGCCTACTTCTTGCGAAGCCATTTAAAAGTATGACAGCCAAAACGGGCAGCCTGCAGGAATAAATGTTATGGCACAGACTACACAGCCATATCTACCGGTAGGTTCGCGCATGCATAAAAGTTACCTTAGTTCGTTGTGTTTGTGACTTAAAACAGTGGATGTGCTTTAGTAAAGCTTTGTGCTTCATTCAGCATTATAAACCAGTTCTTACGCTAACGTTTTGACCAGCAATGTATCTCTCTTGCCTACCTCGCCTCACCATTTCTGTTTTCGAAAGAAAGATGTATGTCCATGGCCTTCAAATCTTATCCTAGTGTTCTAATCCTTGGTGGTTGCGTGCTTGCGCTCTTATTCTCATTCTTTCTCCTGCGCAAACATTATGTCCTGCATGCCTGCGTGTAGTTCTAGCTACTGCATAAAGTTTCGCAAATAAATTACATGTTTTACAGAAATGGCCTCCTGTCACACTGCATGCAGGCTATAACAAACATTTTGTAAATAAGCGGGTCGGATCGCGGGTCGGGTATAATTTTGTCCTAATTAATATTCGCGGTCCGAGTTGCGGTCGGGTTGATTAAAATATCGGGCGACCGCGGGCCGCTTGTGACCAAACCCGCGCAACACTGACACACGCACATACAAACACACACACACAGATACACACACACACACACGCGCTCTCACACACACACAGATATACACATACAGACACATACATACACACTCACAGATATAAACATACACACACATACACACACACACCCACACACAGATATGCACATACACACACACACACACACAGATACACACACACACAGAAGATATACACATACACATACACACACACACATGCCGTCCTTTTTACCTGCCAAGGGAAATTACTGCGATTCTGCTATCTTCACTGGAGATTTTAACCATGCAGATCTTAAAACTGTTCTTCCAAAGCTACACCAGCATGTTGATTTTCCAACAAGAGGAGATAACATCCTGGACCTGGTCTACACTACACACAAAGGAGTATACAAAGCCACCCCCCTCCCCCACATTGGACTTTCTGACCATATCACTGTTATGTTAACGCCCGCATACAGACAAAGAGTGAAAGCAAACAAACCGGTTCGCAAGCAGGTAAAAGTGTGGCCTGAGGGAGCCTCCGATGCTCTTCAAGACTGCTTTGACACAACAGACTGGGAAATGTTTAAGCAGGCAGCCACTTACAACAACCAGACAGACATAGAGGAGTATACAGACACTGTAACCTCTTACATCACCAAGTGCATTGACGATGTGACCCACACAAAAGACATCATCACTCGGGCTAACTGAAAGCTGTGGCACTGACACCCATCATCATGAAGTGCTTTGAGCGGCTTGTCATGTCACATATCAAATCCATTCTCCCCCCCACCCTGGACCCCTTCCAGTTTGCATACCGAGCCAAACGGTCCACAGAGGATGCAATCTGCTCTGCCCTCCACCCAGCCCTCACCCACCTGGAAAAAAGAGACTCATATGTGAGATTGCTGTATATAGACTTCAGTTCTGCATTCAACACCATAATACCACAACAACTCATCTGCAAACTTGACAAACTGGGACTCAGTACCTACCTCTGCAACTGGCTACTGGACTTCCTCTGTCCGAGGCCTCAAGTAGTACGTGTTGGCAACAATATCTCAAGCAGCATCACACTGAGCACGGGGGTCCCCCAAGGCTGCGTGCTCAGTCCGCTGCTCTTCACTCTGCTGACGCATGACTGCACTGCAACCTACAGCAACAACCACATTGTGAAGTTTGCTGACGACACAACTCTGGTGGGTCTCATCACCATGGGCGACGAGACTCAATACAGGTTGGAGGTCGACCTTCTGACCACGTGGTGCAGGGACAACAACCTCCTGCTGAAATTCAGCAAGACCAAGGAGATTGTTGTTGACTTCCGGAGAGGTCACACCCAACACCTGCCACTGACCATCGACGGTGCTGTGGTGGAGAGAGTGAGCAGCACCAAATTCCTGGGGGTGCACATCAGTGAAGACCTCTCCTGGACCACCAACACTGCATCACTGGCGAAGAAAGCTCAGCGCCGCCTGTACTTCCTGCGGAAACTCAGGCGAGCAAGTGCTCCACCAGCCATCATGACCACATTCTACCGAGGCACCATTGAGAGCATCCTCTCCAGCTGTATCGCTGTGTGGGGCGGAAGCTGCACTGAAGACAACAGGAAAGCCCTGCAGCGCATAGTGAACACAGCTGGAAGGATTATTGGTGCTTCACTCCCCTCCCTGAAGGACATTTACACCTCCCACCTCACCCGCAAGGCGACCACAATTGTGAGTGATGCAAGTCACCCCGCTCACAATTTGTTTGATCAACTGCCCTCTGGGAAGAGGTACAGAAGCCTGCGCTCCCGCACCACCAGACTCACCAACAGCTTCATACACCAGGCTGTTAGGATGCTGAACTCTCTCCCCCCTCAGCTACATAACATCCTGGACTTTGGACCCACAATGGCTGCCTTGCACTACTCCACTTGCACTACTCCACTTGCACTACTCCACTTGTACACTTGCACACTTTGCAACTTGTTATTGTTGTCCTGTTGTCCTGAAAACACTTCTGAACACTGCTCTGCTGCTCTTACATAACTTGCACCACTATGCCACTTGCATACTTAGGTCAAACAGAACTACCTCAGCCATTTATTGGCCTGACTTTTGCACTATTATATTGACTGTCTACTGTATGCACATTTGCACAATTTCAACTCAAATTTTGCTGCTCTTATTTCTTCATTGTATGTGCCTTCTTATTTTTACTTTTTATATTGTTTACTTGAATGTTATGTTTGTCTGTGGACCTAATTGGTAAAATATGTCTTGTCTCCACCGTGGGATAGTAGGACACGCAATTCCGATCTCTTTGTATGTCTTGACATGTGAAGAAATTGACAATAAAGCAGACTTTGACTTTGAACTTTGAGACACAGCAGATATACACACACACACACACACACAAAGATACACACACACACACACACAAAGCAGATATACACATACACACAAAAGATATACACACACACACACACAGCAGATATACACATACACACACACACAAAGATATACACACACACACACACACAGACACAGGAGACAGTGTCTGCTCAGAGCGTCTCAACAGATAGAGCGGATGCTCCATCACAGACAGCAACCTCCCACACACACATGCATGCACACACACACACGTGCGCACACATACACACACACACTACACACACCCACACATACACACACACTACACATACACATACACACACACTACGCATGCATGCACGCACACACACACACACACATACACACACATATGCGTATGCGTAGTGTGTATATGCGTAGTGTGTATATGTGTAGTTTGTGTATTTATGTGTATGTGTAGTGTGTGTAATGTATGCGTAGTGTGTGTGTATGCGTAGTGTGTATATGCGTAGTGTGTATATGTGTAGTTTGTGTATTTATGTGTATGCGTAGTGTGTATATGCGTAGTTTGTGTGTATGCGTAGTGTGTGTATGCGTAGTGTGTGTATGCGTAGTGTGTGTGTATGCGTAGTGTGTGTATGCGTAGTGTGTGTGTATATGCGTAGTGTGTATATGTGTAGTGTGTGTATGTGTAGTGTGTGTATGTGTAGTGTGTGTATGCGTAGTGTGTGTATGCGTAGTGTGTGTATGTGTAGTTTGTATATGTGTGTATATGCGTAGTGTGTATATGCGTAGTGTGTGTGTATATGCGTAGTGTGTGTATGTGTGCAGGTCACAGTACCAGTAGGCGAGTGATGGATGCTCCTTAAGCACTTTGGTGGGGAGGGTGGGAAGTCTCCTCAGCTCCATCCTGGTGGTCTCATCACTGGAACAAGGTGACACACTGTTAGAATGCTAACATGTTCTGGAACAAGGTGACACACTGTTAGAATGCTAACATGTTCTGGAACAAGGTGACACACACTTTTAGAATGCTAACATGTTCTGGAACAAGGTGACACACTTTTAGAATGCTAACATGTTCTGGAACAAGGTGACACACTGTTAGAATGCTAACATGTTCTGGAACAAGGTGACACACTGTTAGAATGCTAACATGTTCTGGAACAAGGTGACACACTGTTAGAATGCTAACATGTTCTGGAACAAGGTGACACACTGTTAGAATGCTAACATGTTCTGGAACAAGGTGACACACTGTTAGAATGCTAACATGTTCTGGAACAAGGTGACACACTGTTAGAATGCTAACATGTTCTGGAACAAGGTGACACACTGTTACAGTGTTTCCCATACATTGACTTATTTGTGGCGGCCCACAACAATATCAACATTGACCACCACACAATGATTTTCCAGGTTGTACTAAAAATGTTGCTTAAATCTAGTTAGCATCATAACCACGCTGCACTAATTTGTTAAAAACTGTTGCATTCAAGTTAATAATGTCAGGAATTAAAAACACTTTTGGAGCGAGAAAGAAACCGACATAATACTAAGACATAGAGGCAATATAGCTCAGGTAGTGATAAGGTTACTATGGAAACATTTACAGAAGGAACTTTGTAAATTAACTTTTAGAACTTTGATATACTATTTACTAATCAGAATATGCTGTGTGACATGTAAATGTGAATATTAATCGAATATTCTGTTAACAACTCATATGAGCACCATAATCACAATATTGTCTTATTCTGAAAAAGGTCAATAGTGGGAATATTAATGTCCATGTAAACGTTGTTGTGGTTGAAGCTAAGCTCAGTGTTTCCTTGTTTTACATGTTTACACTGAAGTCAGGCTTGCTAGCCTACTGTATGTATTTTAAAAGTGAATACATCTAAAGTCAGGCTTTCTAGCCTACTGTATGTATTTTGCTAGCCTACTGTATGTATTTTAAAAGTGAATTCATCTGAAGTCAGGCTTGCTAGTCTACTGTATGCATTTTATAAGTGAATTCATCTAAAGTCAGGCTTGCTAGCCTACTGTATGCATTTTAAAAGTGAATTAATCTAACGTCAGGCTTGCTAGCCTACTGTATGCATTTTAAAACTGAATTAATCTGAAGTCAGGCTTGCTAGCATACTGTATGCATTTTAAAACTGAATTAATCTGAAGTCAGGCTTGCTATCCTAAAAGTGAATTAATCTGAAGTCAGGCTTGCTAGCCTACTGTATGTATTTTAAACGTGAATTCATCTGAAGTCAGGCTTGCTAGCCTACTGTATGTATTTTAAAAGTGAATTCATCTGAAGTCAGGCTTGCTAGCCTACTGTATGTATTTTAAAAGTGAATTCATCTGATGTCAGGCTTGCTAGCCTACTGTATGTATTTTAAACGTGAATTCATCTGAAGTCAGGTTTGCTAGCCAAACGTGAATTCATCTGAAGTCAGGCTTGCTAGCCTACTGTATGTATTTTGCTAGCCTACTGTATGTATTTTAAAAGTGAATTCATCTGAAGTCAGGCTTGCTAGCCTACTGTATGCATTTTATAAGTGAATTCATCTGAAGTCAGGCTTGCTAGCCTACTGTATGCATTTTAAAACTGAATTAATCTGAAGTCAGGCTTGCTAGCCTACTGTATGCATTTGATCTGACGTCAGGCTTGCTAGCCTACTGTATGCATTTGATCTGAAGTCAGGCTTGCTAGCCTACTGTATGTATTTGATCTGAAGTCAGGCTTGCTAGCCTACTGTATGCATTTGATCTGACGTCAGGCTTGCTAGCCTACTGTATGTATTTGATCTGACGTCAGGCTTGCTAGCCTACTGTATGCATCCCAGGAACAGAGCCACTTCAGCTCTAATTTCCTCCACAAACTGGGCAGCACATCCATCCAACACTCCATGGTCAGGTGGAAATGCTGGAACTGCCCCCACAGCCAGCAGCCATTTACATATTTAAATTGAAATGTAAACACAGGCTTGCTGGTCAGATGTGGAGGGGGGGGGGTGGGGTGGGGGTGAAGGATGACGGGTAGACAGATGAGTGAGAGAGAGAGAGAGAACAGAGAAAGAGAGGGTGGTATGAGAGAGAAAGAAGGGATGAGGTGTATGCATGTGGTGTGTGTGCGCTCAGTGACGTGTGTGTGTTTGTGTTTGTGTGCTCAGTGATGTGCATGTCCGTGTGTGTGTGTGTGTGCGCGCGTGCATGTGTGTGTGTGCGTGTGTCTGCGTGCGTGTGTGCACGTGTGTGTGTGTGCGCATGTGTTGTGTGTGTGCGTGTGTACACGTGTGTGTGTGTGTGTGTGTGCGCGCATGTGTGTGTGTGTGTGTGTGTGCGTGTCTCTGAGCTGCTGGCCCCAGCATGCTGGGCAGGTTGGCGGTGGCGGGCTTCATCTCAGCTGGGTTAGCAGGTGGCCTGCTGAGATAATGACACTATTGCTGCTGCGGTGTGTGTGTGTGTGTGTGTGTGTGTGTGTATGTGTGTATGTGTGTGTGTGTGCGTGTGTATATGTGTGCGTGCGTGTGCGTGCGTGTGCGTGTGTGTGTTTGTGTGGTGGGTGTTTGTGTGTGTGTGTGTGTGATATGTGTTTGTGTGTGCGTGTGCGTGTGCGCGCGTGCGTGCGTGTGTGTGTGTGTGTGTATTTGTGTGCGTGTGTGTGCGTGTGTGCGTGTGTGTGTGCGTGCGTGCGTGCGTGCGTGCGTGCGTGCGTGCGTGCGTGTGTGTCTGTGTGTGTGTGTGTGTAACTAGGCCACAGCAGGACTGCACAGGGCTCTGCCACTGGCTCCCACCTCCCGCCTCTACACACCACCCTTGGGGTGGACACGTGTGTGTGTGCGTGTGACTGTGTGTGTGTGTGTGTGTGTGTGTGTGTGTGTGTGTGTTTGTGTGTGTGTGTGTGTTTGTGTGTGTGACTGTCACCTGTGCAGAAATTACTATGTTCACTGGAATAACTGCTTACCTGGTGTAGTCTCCTTTGGCCTCCTGTGGCGCGCACACACACACACACACACACACACACACACACACACAGGAAATAAAGAAATGATCAGATCAGGGTCAGGCTGGTCAGGCATGGCCAGAGCTCAAGAGAGACCTGCTCAGGAGGAGGACGCGCTCACCTGTAAGGCATGAGCTGCAAGTTTGAAGACGACTTCACTCTCCACTTCGATATCTCCCTGCGGAGAAGCACAAGAGCCCATCAGTCCTGGCCAGAACTGCCCGAGCTCAGAGGATTTGGACCCGGTCAACCAATCGGTTCAGTTAGGGGGAAATTCTGTTTAGTTCCCGTGGCAACAAAGATGAAAACAAGACAGTGTAACAGGAGAACAGGAGAAAATCACCCTGCATGATGTACAGTATGTCTAGTGTGTGTGTGTGTGTGTGTGTCACTGGCTGACGTTCAAACTCGATCCTTCTCGGCCGACTCAAACCAGCACCTCCTGTACACATTTGACTAGTTTAGCGCCTCTCACACACTCACCCTGCCTCAAACTAGTTTAGCGCCCGAAGACATGGGCTGTTTAATCGTGTAAGTATCGATTTCAGAGGATGCGATGAGTCCCATTCCTAACCTCCGAAGGTAATGCCCAGAGGCCTGGTTTCTGTGGTTTCCATGGCATGGGACCCTCGACTCAGTCTCAACTTTTCCAGTTAAAGGGCACTTATGTCAGTACTTAGAGACAGATTTACATCAGCGAAACACTTTTGAATTAAATCCTGCCCTTAACAACTGTTAAGGACCTTGCAAACATTACAGACACATAAAAAGACAAAAATACTTACGTTGTAAATGGCAGTTTTTGCATTGAGGAAGAACAATTCCACCGTAGTGGTGTCCTTCAGGAGCGATATGCTCTCGATGTAAAATCTGCAAATTCATCACACCGAACATCAACATTAGAGATTCACTTCAAACAAAGTACACCAAATCACAAGTCCCCTCCCCCTCATTCCAGCCTGTGTGTGTGTGGTGTGTGTGTGAATGAAGCGACCCCCCCCCCCATTCCAGGCCGGTCTTGTGGGGCTCTATTCTGCCTGCTGCACTCTGCCTGGAGAAGGTGAATTAGAGATAAGAGAGTGGTCAAGCGTTTCATACCTGACCAGGAAGTAGAGAGGGATGGGCCCGGACTTCTTGGAGAAGTCGTGTTCCAGAACCCTTCGGTCCATCTGCAGCCATTTGCACTGGCCCCTGAAGAGACCCGCCCGACACCACCATTCAGTGTTAAAACAATTAATCAACCTAAAATGGAAATTGTATTTTTTTCTACCACTATCCATGTTACTTTTATACATTTCGATAAAAAAAGACCCCTAAAATGGGTGTTTAAATGTTCACATACAGTAGAGTGTATTTTTAATTTGAAAAAACGTCAAACAAACGCTGGGGATTGACAATAGCTGAAACTCACGTGTCATCAATAAAAGTGAGCCCAAAGTATTGCTTCTCTTTGAGGTTAAAGTGGGACGACACCAAGTCCAGGAGTTCCCGGGCCAACAGTTTGGGCTGCAGAGGGAGAGATGACGTTAGGAGTGTGAGTGGACAGGACATGTGAGGACACTGTTGTTAAGGAGTGTGAGTGGACAGGACGTGAGGACACTGTTGTTAAGGAGTGTGAGTGGACAGGACGTGAGGACACCGTTGTTAAGGAGTGTGAGTGGACAGGACATGTGAGGACACTGTTGTTAAGGAGTGTGAGTGGACAGGACATGTGAGGACACTGTTGTTAAGGAGTGTGAGTGGACAGGATGTGAGGACACTGTTGTTAAGGAGTGTGAGTGGACAGGACATGTGAGGACACTGTTGTTAAGGAGTGTGAGTGGACAGGACATGTGAGGACACTGTTGTTAAGGAGTGTGAGTGGACAGGACGTGAGGACACTGTTGTTAAGGAGTGTGAGTGGACAGGACATGTGAGGACACCGTTGGCTCTTTTTTTTAAGCGCCGGCATCGCTCATGGCAAGCATCCAGGGCTCACCTTAACGCTCGCGCACAGCCGTTAGGAGCCGACAGGAGACGCTCTTAAGAACATACCTGAACCAGCAGCTCCAGTTTCCGGTTGTCAAGGAGATGCACCTGGCATAGTCTCCCCTCCGTCATCTGTGGAGGAGAAAAGGAGTCGAGTTACTCTCAGGTTACTCCCCAGCACGCTGAACTCCCCCTCCCCCACACAGCCAACACCACTCCACCATCACCTCCACGCCACCGACACAGTTAACACACACACACACACACACACACACACACACACACACACAGCCATCGTCACTCCACCATCACCTCCACGCCACCGACACAGTTAACACACACACACACACACACACACACAGCCATCGTCACTCCACCATCACCTCCACGCCACCGACACAGTTAACACACACACACACACACACACACACACACACGGCCAATGCCACCATCACCTCCACACCACCGACACAGTTAACACACACACACACACACACACAACCAACTGTACAAACCAAAAAATATTTCATGGCTGATGGATAAATGAAAGTGGCCTAACAAGCCTTTTGTGGGGCTGAAACAAATTGATACATGGGGGGAAATGCTAATGACCTGCAGGAAACGGTTATGCTAATTCATGTGATAAGATGCCCATTACAGGGTGAAGAATGTGGATTGCTGAGACAAAGCGAAGAAGCTTCATCTCCTAGACTAAGCAGCATGGACAGATTTTACACAAGTTGCTACTGCTCTTCTATATAGTGTCTTCTATAGTCTGCTCTTCTAAAGTCTGCTCTTCTATATAGTGTCTACTATAGTCTGCTCTTCTATATAGTGTCTTCTATAGTCTGCTCTTCTATAGTCTGCTCTTCTATATAGTGTCTTCTATAGTCTGCTCTTCTATAGTCTGCTCTTCTATATAGTGTCTACTATAGTCTGCTCTTCTATAGTCTGCTCTTCTATATAGTGTCTTCTATAGTCTGCTCTTCTATAGTCTGCTCTTCTATATAGTGTCTTCTATAGTCTGCTCTTCTAAAGTCTGCTCTTCTATATAGTGTCTACTATAGTCTGCTCTTCTATATAGTGTCTTCTATAGTCTGCTCTTCTATAGTCTGCTCTTCTATATAGTGTCTTCTATAGTCTGCTCTTCTATAGTCTGCTCTTCTATATAGTGTCTACTATAGTCTGCTCTTCTATAGTCTGCTCTTCTATATAGTGTCTTCTATAGTCTGCTCTTCTATAGTCTGCTCTTCTATATAGTGTCTTCTATAGTCTGCTCTTCTATAGTCTGCTCTTCTATATAGTGTCTTCTATAGTCTGCTCTTCTATATAGTGTCTTCTATAGTCTGCTCTTCTATATAGTGTCTTCTATAGTCTGCTCTTCTATAGTCTGCTCTTCTATAGTCTGCTCTTCTATATAGTGTCTTCTATATAGTGTCTTCTATAGTCTGCTCTTCTATAGTCTGCTCTTCTATAGTCTGCTCTTCTATATAGTGTCTACTATAGTCTGCTCTTCTATAGTCTGCTCTTCTATAGTCTGCTCTTCTATATAGTGTCTTCTATAGTCTGCTCTTCTATATAGTGTCTTCTATAGTCTGCTCTTCTATATAGTGTCTTCTATAGTCTGCTCTTCTATAGTCTGCTCTTCTATATAGTGTCTTCTATAGTCTGCTCTTCTATAGTCTGCTCTACTATAGTCTGCTCTTCTATATAGTGTCTACTATAGTCTGCTCTTCTATAGTCTGCTCTTCTATAGTCTGCTCTTCTATATAGTGTCTTCTATAGTCTGCTCTTCTATATAGTGTCTTCTATAGTCTGCTCTTCTATAGTCTGCTCTTCTATATAGTGTCTTCTATAGTCTGCTCTTCTATATAGTGTCTTCTATAGTCTGCTCTTCTATATAGTGTCTTCTATAGTCTGCTCTTCTATAGTCTGCTCTTCTATATAGTGTCTTCTATAGTCTGCTCTTCTATATAGTGTCTTCTATAGTCTGCTCTTCTATAGTCTGCTCTTCTATATAGTGTCTTCTATAGTCTGCTCTTCTATAGTCTGCTCTTCTATATAGTGTCTTCTATAGTCTGCTCTTCTATAGTCTGCTGTTCTATATAGTGTCTTCTATAGTCTGCTCTTCTATATAGTGTCTTCTATAGTCTGCTCTTCTATAGTCTGCTCTTCTATATAGTGTCTTCTATAGTCTGCTCTTCTATATAGTGTCTACTATAGTCTGCTCTTCTATAGTCTGCTCTTCTATAGTCTGCTCTTCTATATAGTGTCTTCTATAGTCTGCTCTTCTATAGTCTGCTCTTCTATAGTCTGCTCTTCTATATAGTGTCTTCTATAGTCTGCTCTTCTATATAGTGTCTTCTATAGTCTGCTCTTCTATAGTCTGCTCTTCTATATAGTGTCTTCTATAGTCTGCTCTTCTATATAGTGTCTTCTATAGTCTGCTCTTCTATAGTCTGCTCTTCTATATAGTGTCTTCTATAGTCTGCTCTTCTATATAGTGTCTTCTATAGTCTGCTCTTCTATAGTCTGCTCTTCTATATAGTGTCTTCTATAGTCTGCTCTTCTATAGTCTGCTCTTCTATATAGTGTCTTCTATAGTCTGCTCTTCTATAGTCTGCTGTTCTATATAGTGTCTTCTATAGTCTGCTCTTCTATATAGTGTCTTCTATAGTCTGCTCTTCTATAGTCTGCTCTTCTATAGTCTGCTCTTCTATATAGTGTCTTCTATAGTCTGCTCTTCTATATAGTGTCTACTATAGTCTGCTCTTCTATAGTCTGCTCTTCTATAGTCTGCTCTTCTATATAGTGTCTTCTATAGTCTGCTCTTCTATAGTCTGCTCTTCTATAGTCTGCTCTTCTATAGTCTGCTCTTCTATATAGTGTCTTCTATAGTCTGCTCTTCTATAGTCTGCTCTTCTATATAGTGTCTTCTATAGTCTGCTCTTCTATAGTC